>NC_143570.1:54960000-55260000 GCF_054136105.1 Typopeltis vanoorti | reverse complement strand
GAGGCAGTGTGATAGGCGTGATCAACCATAATTGCTAGCTGGCATGAATAGTTTAAATAATCCTTCGGAGAAGAACGATTTTTTCCGTGTTAGAAAAGCTGCTTATGATATGTGAGCGATGCGAAACTATTCACGTACTTAACTATCGGCCAACAACACTGACATTTTTTAACACATGGTGGAATAATTACGCTCTTTTATAATAATTGTTTTGTGCAGGCATAGCAACTATGCCTGCACAAAAGGAATCCCTGCAGGGATGCCTTGGAAAGTATTCCAAAAATTAAGTTTCCGCCGCATTAAAAAAAAAAAAAAAAAAAAAATCAGGTCTATTTTGAATAAACTTAATAAGGTGATTCACTGAGCAGCAAACAAAAACTTCAGGATGCATCTTGCACCGTGTCCCGATTTTTCTATTCTTCCAAATTGGGACAAAAGTGAACACATGTATAACATTTCACACAGAACTCAAAATGTTAAAAAAAATTTTTTTTTTAATTATTCAATAAGACATTCAAAAGAAACATTGAATCTAAGAGACAGTGTATAAATAGTATATTTTTCACTAACTAGATTCTTAACTTAGCAGTGAAGCATACTGACATCCGCCTTTAATTAAAATCCCCTGATAATGAGAGGATAGGATGAAATCTGTAGACATCACGAGCTAGATAACTTGAGATACTGTGTTTGCTAGCTACGGACGTCTGGTTGGTTTGGCTATTTTGTGTAAGGACGGAGGACACCACGTGACTAATGAAAGCGATTTGAAAGATCTTCCAATGCAAGAAGTATTATTTATATTTATTTTTATTTATTTATTTATTTGCATAATAATAAGTCGAAACTTGTTTTGAGAATAGAAGTCTAGGGAGAGAGAGGAGTTGGAACTTATTGACATGAGATTTCAGTACCGCAGATTTTGATTTTTAGAGAAAAAGTGAAGAATGTACTGAAAGTGCTCTATTTCTCTTCCCCCCCCCCCTCCCCAAGGTTACGTGTATCCTCCACCTGCTGATTTGTACATGAACTGTTTATCACCCAGATTACCACATTTTCAAACCTCCACTCATAGATATTTCTTGACGTAGGCAGGGCCGACCTTCTCTATAAAGGGATCTGGGTGCAAGAAACCTTTTGGGTCCTAAATTATTTTTCGAAGGTAAAAATTAAAGGACTCGAAATAAACGTATTGTAAAACCTCTTACCTGCAAATGATTTTGGCACAGGAAAACAACAAAAAAAAAAAACACATTCGAAATATAACAGGTTAACATAACGTTTACTGAACACAAAACAAAAATATTAAATAATTAAAATAAATATTTAGCACAAACAAAAGTAACCTGGCTCACCAAACTAGCGCACAAAAACTGTTTACAATTAATTATTGTTTAAAGTAATAAAAAAATAATAATTTAAGCACATGAAAAAATAAATAGGTTTACTATTTAGGGGCCTAGTTTTACTAACATGTATATTGCTTAATATGTATTTATTTAAATATGCGATTTTTTTTTTTTTTTGCATTAATCATTTCCGAAAAATTACAATTTTTGGCAATTTCCTTTTCAATGCTTAATATAATATAGCAAGTGCATTTAAGCGTTCTTCGCACATACTTGACCGAAGATAATTCTTTATCAATTTTAATTTGCTAAAAGAACGCTGTACACTTGCTATAGTAACTGGTAACGTAAAGAAAATTTGCAATACAGTTAGCACATTTGGAAATAGTTCATTATAACTATTATTTAATATATATTGCAATATGTCTTGCGCGTTATTTACATTTTTTGGTCCAAGATCAATTCTCGTAACAAATCAATTTCCTGGATTAAGTCTTCATTTACATCTTTACTATAATATTTTACAAAATCCCTTGAGCGGTTTTTCTAATTCATTTTGTTCTAATGTTTTTATATTAGTAATTAAATTAAAATTAGAAATAACATTGGGTATATTTTTAAATCTCTCATCTATTTGTACAATAACAGTATCAATCACAACGTTGAAAAAGTTACATCTAAATTAATTCCTCTACCTGGTTTAGTAAAACTTCATCTTCTGAAAATAATCTTTTTCTTTTTCGAATTCTTTTTTCAGGGAAGTCTTCGGAAATATTCAAGTTTCGTGCTATCATTTTTGCGTCGTCTAAAAATTAAATTTTGATCTTAAATTTTGGATTTCATTTTTAATTTTATTCACTAAATTAAAAGCAGAGTCAAGAACAATTGTTTTTGCTTGAAATAGTTTGTTGATACTATTAATTTTTGACAATATTGCAAACCACACCGATAAGCTTAAAATAAATGGCATTTCTTGGAATGAACCTAGTAGAATTTTAGCTTAGGATACTGCTGTGTTATCGTTAATTGCACCAATAAATTCTTCTAGGGCATTATAAATTTGTTCAAACTGTGTATGTATACGCTGCTTTGACTGAGTCTATTTTGGCTTCCCATCGAGTATCGCATAATGGTTTAAGCGTAATATTTAAATACTTTTGTATAATTTCCCACCTTTTTGTAGATGCAGAACATAAAGTATAAACGTTGCAATATTCCGAAATTTTTTTACGATATATACTGGAATTTTTTACGATATATCTGGAAGCAGCATCACAAATTATCAAATTAAAAGAATGTGATAAGCGAGGTACATAAATTGCATGAAGGTTTAAACTAATTATTCTAGATTGTACGCCTTTATATGTTCCCTTCATATTGCTACCTTTATCGCATGTTTGCCCTCTACAATTCATAATATCTAAATCAAGCTCACCTATTCTTTCTAAAAGCGAATTTGCTAGTCCTTCACCAGTCACATCAGTGACTTCAATAAATCCTATAAATGACTCATTTATAATTAATTTTTTGTCTACAAAATTTACATATCTAATAATTATTGAAGTTTTTTCCTTGTGAGAAATATCAGGAGTACAATTCATTTGGATACTGTAATATATGGCTGCTTCTATATCGTCTTTAATTTTATTAAGGACTTCATTACCTAATGCAGCAATAAATCTATGCGCCAAATGATGCACAATTCTTTTTTTCATATTTTTAATTATGATTGCATGATCCATTAGCACAGGATCATATTTACTTAATAATTCTATTAAACTTAAAAAAATTTCCATTATTCGGCGTTCCTATTATTTCATGGGACCCTCGAAATAACAGATTATTACTTGCTAAAAATAGAATTACATCTACAATTCTTTGGAATAGTAATTTTAGACGTTCCGTTTCTTTATTTATATTAATTTGATTTGTTCTGTCAACAGTTGAACATAAATTAAGCCTTTTTAATAATTCTTGCAAAGCAATAAAAGATTTAAAGTGACCAGCAGAAAGCTCATGATCTCGAATTACAGATGACAGTTTTCTCCATTTATTAAAACCATATATAAATCGTGTTGATTGATCTTTTCCTCTTCTTTTGGAAAATAATACACAACAAAAGCAAAATACTGAATCTTGAGCTTTTGAGTAAACTAACCAGATGCGAAGCTGAGTTTCACCATTTGGCATTTTTTTTAAATAGTACGATGTAGAAAATTATCTGCCTTCAACATTCTTAACGAATGCGTCAATGATGATGTTGTTTAGATCAGTTTTTAACACAAAATAATCTAAATTTATCGGTTATAATATTTGGCCACAAACCTGGATCATTTATATTCACTTGATCACCATCGCTATTATTGTTTTCATCGTTATTTGCTGTATCCAAAACGTTTGTATAATCAGACGCGTCTTTTTCGACGAATCCCACAATTTCTACATTTTCGTTGAAAAGTTGTGTAGATTGTTTGGAGTTTTCTTCTTCAGTTGAAGTTTTTGAATCGCAACTGCTGAAGAAGTCATAGCAATTTCGTTGTCAGATTTATTTTATAGCCATGAAAACAAATCTACTTGTGACTTTTTGAGATTTTGCTTTTCTTCTTCTTTTTTTTTTTTTTTTTTTGCTGATTTCCTTTTTTTGACACCCAGAGGGATACTTTCTTGTTAGGCTTTGCTGTCGAATAAGTAAATAATATTAAATATTTTTATCCCATGAATTAACAAAAAGGAGTCATGCCACGTCTGGATGCCTGACAAATAATGCAACAACTGAACTGGACAAAACTTGTACATCAGTATATCGCGAAGATATATCGATGGCTTGGAAATAGGATGTTTGTTTCTAATTTTCTTATTACTTATTATTATGAAACAGTTGGTAGAGTTTAATTAATTATTGCATTTTTATTTGGTATAGCTGTACTTAATATAATACAATTTTATTAAGTTAAAATATGTGTCAGCGAAGATGTTTGAAATGTATTTTTTTATTTAATTATTTTTTTTAGATGGGCCCTGGGTTGCGTGCCGGAAAAAAGTCTTGGCGTGCCACGTTTGGCAGGCATGTTAAGGGTTGTCCACCTCTGCTCTAGACTAACCATATATAAAGAATATAATAAATATTTTTTCAACGGTTTCGATAACGAGCCAAATGATATAAATGCGTAACAGATTAGGAAAAAAACTAATGATGAATCAGGCATTTTAAGGTAAAAACGAAATCATGTTTGTTAATTTTTATACACTGCATAAACGCATCAAAATGATTAAGCAAAAACCCTAATATTTTAGGGGGTCCTAAAGATATTTTAGGGGATCTAAAATCCTGTCGATGAAATCCCTTTAGTTATAAGCAAAATTAGAAGAAGAAAAAAAATAAAATAAAATACATTTCCGCAAATGTGTACCGACTGTGCCCACTCCATCGTGGGGCCCGGGTGCATTGCACCCCCGAGATGGTCGGCCCTGGACGTAGGACGTGATGTCACTTATAGACAAATTACGAAAATATGGTTTTCTCATTGTACCTAGAATTGCTTCTTTTGGAAGTACAAGAATTTAAGTCATGCAATTTTTATTTGCCAGTATAAAAATTTCGCAGACTAAATAATTTAAATTAAATTATTAAATAAAATTAATAATTAAATTAATTTAAATTTAAATAATGCTTACTTTAATAATAATCCCCAGCTCTATATTTTGTATTTATATGAACTTATTGATATCAAAATCAGTGTTATGAAATTTATTTCGATGTTGTGAATAGGTGGAAAAGAAGCTAGGCTGTTAGAAAAGCCTGTTTAAATCATAATGTGTACTGATTTATAATAATAATAATAGTGAACAAAAAAATCAGCATTGCTTGCTGCTTTTTTTTTTATTATTGTATGTATATATAGATTTGGTATTGTGTATTAGGCACATAAACCCTATTTCTAAGTAAATATTTCAGCGAATACAAGATAATTTTATACCAGAATGGTTACAAATTCTTGTTGTGATTCGATCATAAGAGAATACTGTAATGTGTAGTTTATATTTCTTTTTATAGGCAGAAACTATATATTGATTTATTAATACCAGGAGCACATGCCATTTTCTTACACAGTGGCGTATGGTAGATTTTTCTTTCTTATATTTTTGTCTAACAGCTTCATGGAACAATGGTCTTTCAAGTGAGTCATCGCGTATGGTGTTGTAGAGTGAGGTGAGAGTAGTTACTTAACGTTGAATAACTACTCTTGAGTTATTCAACGTTTTGAATTATAAGACAATTTATCTGCGGTGGCTTTCTTGGATGGGAAGTAGAACCAAGTTTAGTTATTCAGTTGTGAGTCGACCTATTTGAGGACGAGACTTAGCCTACTTTGTTTTTATTAAATATCAAAAATGGCCCCTTGTCAGTTATTAACTAGAGTGGACAAAGCTGTTTCAAGCTTTGTCCATGCTAGTTAATAACTGACAAGGTTATTAACTTGTCATTACCGAAACAAATAAAGCTGAGAAGTGTATTATGTCTGTTAAATGCGTGTGTTCTCCTACCGGTTTTTCTGTTTTGAGGGAGATAGAGAGAAAAATAAAAAAATCAATCTCCTCACCACTTTTGAACATGCCAGTTAACTCGTCTTCATTTGAAAGCACTTATTCCTAGAGAGAGATACGAACTCGGGTCTTAATGTTTCGTATAAACGAAAAGTATCTATAGACTTCGGGATTGCTTCTGTGCCAGATGGACTGTTAAAACTGGATTCGTAGCATTCCCACAGATATCAGAAGTATTCGAAATATTTTCTTTTCGAAGATAACCTCATTAACTTTTTCCACTTGTGAGCCGGGAACCCTAACTACCATTCCGCGTAACTTCGCAATGATGTGTTGGGGCCTGTATATTTAGATGGGCCCCTAGGCCTTTAGAGATTTATAAGAATTTGTCTCAAAGGGTGTTGATAGCGTGTTGAGGGGAGGAATAAAATTCGTCATTACGCCACTGCGTAATGACGAATTTTTTTTTTTCAAAATTGACATTAGTTAATTCCAAAGATAAGTTATCATTCTATCTAGAAAACTCATTTCTATTTTATGTTAAAAAACCAAGCTTTCTTTCTTACTACTTCTCTATAATATCGTGCTTTTGTCGCTAACTAAAGTGTGTTTTGCTAAGTAAGTATCTAGAATTTTACGTTATATACGAGAATATTTAAAATATGCTCTTTGGCCTGCGTCCTCGAGAAAGTTCCACATGTCATATCTCGAAATATGTGTGCTAGCTCCTACTGCGAAATATGAGTCGCATACTGCTGTATAATCTTACATATGTTCGTGATTCCCGAATTCCGCCCCAAGTGGAAATATAAATGGGGTAATAACCGAAGTTCACTTAACGAGAATTTTGTGTAGAAATTCGATGAGGATGTTCGGATCTTGTTTCTCAACCGAATGATCATTGTCGAACGTCAGATTTGAAGTGGAATTTCATTTCAGTAAATGCTGTATTTTACTTTCAGTGCAAATCAGTAATACGGCAGTAAAAGTAAATAAACAAACCTCCACTGATTAAAAAAAAAAAAAAAAAAAAAAAAAAAATTGGAGGGAGAAAAGCATTCTTAAACGATAGCACACGTCAGATAATGTATCATTTGGTGAACAAAGTGCATCCTAAACAATGTCATAAAGCACTTTATGACGTGATGAACGCATCACCTAAACATTTGCAAAAGTTTTTTTGTTTTTTTTTTATAAAGAAAAAAAATGGTAGATACGAACAGAAAAGGATACATCAATAGCTTGTTATGGGATATTATCTGTGATTTATTTACTTCATAGCCGCTATCATTAGCGTTTAAACTGTATCAGTTGAAGTTTTAATTTCCATCTCTCAATGAAATGACAAAGTCACTTGATTTACAACCTTATTTTCTACATCATTCCGTATTGTTACAATTTTTGTTTAGTTTACATTTAATTTTTTTTCCTTGCACAAGAACGGATATATTTTTATTAGCATTAGGAAAGTGAAGGGAAGAAGATGGTGGAAAACCATTACTAAACCGATCATTCCCCTGAAATTTATAGGAAATGAAATTTTTGTAATCGTCCAAGTTTAATAAACTTCACTATTTCCAATCATGAGAAAAGAAATTGGAGCAGGATCCCCCCCTCCCCCAGAAACTGATCAACGAACAGATCATTTGCCTACTCCATTGTCATTCTTTCATGGAAACGAAAAACAATCTGATTTTTAGAAATTTGCTCCACGAAACAATAAAAACTACAAACATATGAAATCCTTAATAAACAATCGAGCATCTTAATAATCTTTATTTCTTTTTTAACCCTTTGATTACCAAGAAGTAAAAGCATTATATATACTATATTTTTTTTTTTATTTTAATCTTAAATTTATACAGTTAAGGAATTGTTTACAGAGTTTTTTAGTAAAAATATTTTTGCATAATTAATTTTTGTATGTGGGTCCACATCGAAACTATTGGGAAACCAGGTGTGAAACCAACTTCAAAAAGGTGATTACTCACCGAAACCACTAGTAAAAAAAAAAGGGTTAATCGAGGTAAAGTAATCTTACAACCGCAACAGTACTCGAGGATAAGGTAGTTAGCTCCATGCCTATAGATGCGTGTGTTCACGGGGCCAATTTGTCTGCTCTGGCGGGCGAAAACCCAGAATTTCCGGGTGAAAAAAAAAACCCTCTACCTCTACCCTCACCGAGCTAACTCACCTTTAGTCGAAAGAGACCAGATAAAGGCTCTTCATCACTGACGGGAATCGAACCCAGGTCTTTCCTATGGAGCTATGGAAGCTCTGCATCTTAATAATAACTAGAATAATTACAAAATCAAAGCATTCTGTTCATGGAAACTACTTCGATATTCTGTAAAATTGCTTAGTCACTGGCGAGAACCAGCAGCCTTCTCAACAGGTGTAAGTGAATGTAAATGAGATTTTACATCACAATGAAACGTGAGTCAAAAGAAATAAACTGGGAATACACGGAACTCTTAGGCAGAGTGAAGTTCGTCTTTTAGGTAGTGTAATACTACTCTTTGAAGGTTATATTCTCGTAGTCTCACGGTCACTTTCGAAAAGTTTGAAAGGCGAACCCTTGCGCTACTTGGATGAGAAATATAACGGGTATATCTTGTCCTTTATTTTATTGCTTTTTTTGACAAATAAATCCTTTCGGGTCTTTATGTACTTTATTTTAAATGCTAATTATAAGTCGTAAATAGTTGCTCTGCGTTTAGCATTCTTCGGACGAAATAATTTTCTACACACACTATTACATATCTTTTTCGAAACAAGATGCATGGCTTGCCCCGAGGAGGGGGGTGAGCATGGCATCAGCGAATTCTTGTATGTGCGCTATAACTATATTACCCAATCGCTCTTGAGTAATTCTTCCCAGCTGTGCGTCTCCCCTGCCTTATTTATTTTATGCTTATGCATGACATTTTAAGGATGTCAGAACACTGTTTATAAATAACTATATTGGTTTTTCTTTGTTTCCGAGTTCAGTTTGATTCTTTCAGACGACAAAAAATTTCTCCCATTTTATTCGCGTACTTTTTATATACGATTACGAATAGTATCTAAGATGACGTAATGTATCACATTGAATGCAAAATAATTATCAAACTGGGTGATTTTTGTATAAATACGAACAGATCAGTAAACAATATTTGAAAAAAAAAGTACATAATAAACACTTAATAAAATGATTTTTTTTTTGTTAATCCCAGTTATTCATGCGAATTCAATTTGTAATGTTAAGTATAAATCTTCTGTTAAAATTTATATGCAACATTATTAGAAATCATTCACTTTGTTCTTCATAATTTGTATCATAATACTTCATCTAAAGGTGAAAAACATGATCAAAACTGACTTGTTGATGAGTTCACGCAATGAGTTGCATATTTCTATGGATTTATTTTTTTACATTCCGAGATTTTTTTTTTCTTTTTATCTCGGAGATATCTTTTAGTCCTTAGAGTAACATACTGACCTAATAGCTAGTCAGCATTACGAAATGGGTTTCGAAATATAACTGAGCTATTAGGAAAGGTTACGGTACTGCTTGACTACAATTTTTTTTTTAATTCGATCTTACCGATACCCTTTTATTTGTTAATAACAATTACTTCCCTTCAAATAAAGCCAACTTTATTGTTCTTATTTCTTATCTAAATAAAATAATCTCGAAAAAAAAAGTTTAATGTTTTGACTCAACAGCACCATTTATAATTGAATATAATATTTTAATCAAACTGACACCCAATTTGAAGTCTGTTTAGAGGTATTTATTCCTTAGCCTACTTTCACATCAAGAAACTATCATATTTACGTAGTGCAAACTTTTCTTGTGTTTATTACTAAGTGACACCTCCCTGGAGTCCAAGGACTCATCGCAAGAGAGCGTATTCATTCGGTTATTATTTTTCTCTTTTTTTTTTTATAACGCACTCTTCCAATGGCTGACGTATAGAAAACGGCCTTCAACGGGTGAGTGTGCTCTTAATACCAATTGAAAAGTGCTGGATTTGTCCTATACCGTGGATTGCTGGGATGTTCGGAGTTTATCCGTTATTGACTTCAGCTGTAGTGGGCTATTTCTTTCAGTATTTTGTAGCTGTGTTATTGCACAAAACAGTAGTAGGTTTTCAGGCTGCGAAAGGAAACCGACGCTAGCCGAGCTATCACAATTCAATGGTTGTAAATAAAGAAAACCAGTACCCTGAAACAGGCCGAAGGTCGATTATAGTCCAGTCTCACTCGACTGCAACATTAGCCGCCCTCGCCGTCTAGATCGTATGTTCTCTGGACTAAGTTTTGAAACATTTTTTTAAATGTTTGTTTTCATAGAATAGTTGTTTTTCTTTCTGCTATTTAAATACACATCGTTTCTGCAATACTTTCCTGTGAAAAAAAAGTGAGATTTTATTTCGAAGGAACTCGGCACGCTTCCCAGAGTAATGTAAGGTAGAATGACAATGGAAGGAACTATGAATGCAGATGGTAGGAAGATGATAGTAATGGAATTAATAATTCTTCTTGAGCGATTTCTTTGCCATGTGTTATTGAAGTGGAAATAATGCAGTGTCTGATGTCATGGGAAGAAGTAAGAATATAGGTAGGCAAATATGCTCGAGACATTAAATTTCGATGCCAATACAGTGAGCAGGCTAGACAGAATCGTTTCTCCGTGTATACTACCGTTAAAATTGACGAGTCACAATACTTAATTACCAGGTTATGTTCACAACATGACAGGGTTTTTAGGAAGTGAAGAGAGGATACGATAGTTCTTTTATATAAAGGTTTCAAGACATAGGTTGGCTATAAGTTATAAGACTGTTCAGCGTCTTAAGTGTGGTTCAAGTATGAGTAATATTAATTTTTTCCGTTATTTATTGTGTACCGATATGTCTACTCACGGTTTACCTCTTTTAAAACTTAAGTATGAGTAAGACCGAAATTCTGGAATGGGTTGAACAAAAATATGCTACCGAAGAGATTTTTGTTTTAGTTTTTGTAAATTATCCGCATTTTTAATTAATAAAGTGGCGTTTGGGATGGATAAGGAAAATAGCTACGTCATAATTCTGAACTTGGAAATTATTCCACAGAATATCGCATGTAAATTTGTTTAAATTGACACAAATTAGGATGGCGTGATTACACTGTGAATTTTGATCAGGGGAGAATTCTCCATACCTGCTATGATTGCTGCGCAAGCTCATTAATTGAGAAATAAGTAATATTTATTTGTTAATAAATGCATGCATTTATAAGCATTCCATTTAGGTTTTTATTTTGGTAGATAGAAGACGTCTTATGACGTGGCAATAATTGAGCTTTGTGTTGTGTATATCGAAGGCCGATGGTTGCTCGTCTAGTCAAAGCTACCTTGGCTTGCTCGGTTGTAGGAGCTTCCAGGTCCTCGCAGCAGCAGCACTGTAATTTCATGCGCGCGCATAGCCATTTCACGTCGTCTCTCTGTTGCTTAAACACAGGCCATACGCAGTCAACATAGCTCTAGCCAGTGAGCTTCAGCCAGCCTTTACAAGTGTGCGTGTTGCTTGGGAAAATTACGTTACAACCAACTTTTATGACGATGTTATTGACCAGTTCATAAAGAAGAACCGTAGGGTAGAATTTGTATTCAAGTAGCTAAATTGAAAAAGATAGAATATCATTTGTAAAATAAATGTTGTATTTGTTATGATTAAATGTACATAAATTTCTAAATGTATAGTTTTAAATGGTCAGTAATTCATTATTCCGCTAATCAGACTTCAATCTCACCTCTAACTCCCTGAATGATAACAAGAGCAAGCCTGAATTTCAAGACCAGCATTCGCCCCTGATTTTGATCCCCTCAAGTAACATTTTTACCCTTAGTGAAATCAGTGGATTCAGCTTCTGCAGTTCTTTTACATGCAAATCAGTGCATTGATTCATTGAGTTTCTCATTCACGGAGAAACTTAAATGAATCAATGAAGACTATGGTCAGTGACTTTTTTTGGGGGGGGGGGATTTTAGCGTGTTTTGCATTGTTATTTAAGGATTATTTGGAAGATATGTTAACATCTAGCGTTCAAATTAAGACATCCAGTGATCGCTATTTTTTTCGAAGAAATGAGACCGACAGTTATTGTTACCTCTTGTAGTGGTTTCATTCAGAAACTTTCCTATGTTCGCATGTACAGCCCACGAGAATTACGGGGTTCTACAAGCAAGATATTATCCAAATATTCTTCAGAGCCCAAAATCGTAGCTACGCTATTGCTTTAATGTCTTCCTGCAGGGCGTTTGTCAGGATTAAGAAGGTATCTAATGCATTACTAGAAAGAATCAAAATCAACTTATCACTGCTACGGTTCTCTCCCGCCAACTGCTTATTTTGTTTGAATGGCTTTTAAATCAACTTTACGTGCAATTGAATAATAAACATGCTCACCGTTTTCGTGCGCAGTATTGAAAATTTAAGGACTGGTTATGTAAATGAGACCGTGACGATTTGAAATATTTCTTTTGTGAGTGCATGCCTGGAGGCTACAGTTAAGAAAACAGAAAGGTATTTCTTCTCATTGGATAAGTGTTCTGTTTTCAAGGAAGTTCACTCAAAAAAGACAGAAATTGAGATTATTTGAAACGGTGGAAATCAGTATGTGGCACATTGACAATGCCACTGCTCCATATTATGAAGAATTATAAGCTGACTATGGAAGCTGAAACTTCATTGTCGCTGACATATTGGATTTAATATTTCGATGTTAAAAAATCATTTTAAGAAATTTTTTCAGAATATAATACAAGTTCAATATGTGTCTCTAAAAATTGACGTATATTTCCTCAGACAATTATTGTACATGTGCAGATTCTGTAGCGCTAACATTAGAGGTTATGTGAAGTTCATGAGACGTATGACGAATCAACCATTAAGTGCATGAGCCAACCTGTAACGAGTTTTGCTGTCAATGAATATATTCCATAGAACCGGTATTTACACACGAAGAAAACAACGAATTCTCTCAATCAAGCACTCTGCGTTGTAAAGGGCACTACTTGCAGACGTACATTCCTTGAAATTATCGCATAGGAGTCAGGCGATAGTTAGAAAACTGTGGCGAATTTCTTATTAATTCCATGAATAATTCGTGTATTATATTGATCCTACAAGTTCCAAGATGACTCACAGATTCCAGAGTTTGTGAACTATTCGTTCGTTACCTAACTTCTAGAATTAAGTAATTCTATCATAAAAAGCTTGATGAGTTATGAGTGCGAAAGCAGTGCAGTGTCAGAATGTATTTTCAACTGGATTATTGAGCATCTGCTTTTTGTGAAATCTGTGTGAAGTTTGAATAATTCACTTTTGTATAAAATATGAATAATCAGCAAAATGAAACAGAATGTTCACTTTCAACATTTCCACTATCATTTTAGATATAAAGCATAGAACGCTTTCGAAGTGCCCCAAATATCTTCTGCAGTTGTTTGAGTTAATAGCGCTGATCACGTTTGTTATTCTAGCACGAGGATTGTCTAGAGGTGAAGCTTAGTGTAAATTTTAATTTTACCATGTCCCCACAAAAAAGGGGAGGGGAGGACAAGTCCTTGGAGTGAAGCGGCTAATGTTGGCCACCTCTTCCGATCTCTCTGTCGGGATTAAAAGCTCATTTACAAGTTTTCGAACACTGCAAGTGTTTATTGCAGTGGTTATTGTCATTGCTGAAAAATTGCTAGTAACTTGCAGTTACTAGCAATTTTTCAGCAATGCCGCATCTTGCTGAAAAAATTTATTGACAATAAAGTCTTGATCGTCTCGGTTGCATAAAGTACTTCTGCAGCTTGTTTAAGTAAGACCTCCCATTCACAGCAGTTCCTTCAAAAAAAAAAAAAAAACTCAACAGTTTTCTTAGAGTACACCATTGTGTTCTGGTTCACCCGTCCCCCAAATGCGAAAATTATGGCAGGCAACCTTGCTGCTGATGCGAAATGTTGCTTCCTCCCTACACAATTTCTCAAAAAAAAAAAAAAAAAAAAAAAAAATTAAAAAATTAAAAAAAAAAATAGACTTGATTCTTATTTTCAACTTAATGATTAAGAATGATAGCAGAAAGCCAATATCTTTCGTGATGGTCATCTTCTAACAACATTTGGATTTGAATCGGGTAATGCACTGTTGTAAAATTCTTGAAGTTCTTGGACTCTTGCTATAGAAACATTCTTGGTCTTCCAATTCGTGGTTTAAGAATGGAACCAGTCACTTCCCCCCCCTCCTCCCCATACAGTTTGTAATTGAATTAATATAAAGGATCCTATTTTTTCCTCTGATGGCTGTAACAGACTTTTCAACTAGCTAGAGAACACAATTAATCTATTCTTTAAATGAAACCATTCAGCATAGCTTAAATTTATCACTGGAAATTTTATTGAAAAAAAATTAAACGAATCATTAACAATTTGATTTAAATCTTCAATGAATTCCCTCTTGCATTTTACAGATTATCTTCATAAGAAGGGAACTTAATAAATTCAAACTGCACAAGGACGTTATATACAGGATGTTGTGTGACAACACCCTGTATATAATATTATAATATATAGCATAATATATTATTATTAAGGGGGCAATATCACTTCCGGATTAGGTTGAACTTAACTGCGAATGCAAATTCTCTTCTGAAATCCAAATAGCAGTAACAACACAATATCGCTAATAAAAATGTCAGCACGCAATATTTGAAGCCACAATAGCTTTCATTAATGAAAATAATAATTCTCATTTATGAAAGTTTATTTACATTTTTTAGAGAATTTTGATTCGCACTAAACTATTAATGTCCTTGAATTTTGATTCGATTATCAACTATAAAACCAATAAATTATTACATAAGTAAATATGAACAAGATGAATAGAATGTTTAAATCGAATGGTAATAGCAGATTACCAAAATTACTGCCCTGGTATAAAATAAATGTAAAAAGAAAAACTAGACGACCAAGTAAGCGATGGCACCAGACCGGAACATGCCACTTCGCCCAAGCTCTTGATAAGAATATCAAGTAGGAAGCTGCATAATGCAGGAAGCTGAACTACTTTGAAGAAAGATTGCAGAAAAATAAATTTTTTTCCTTTAATGAATGCCTTAAATATTTTTGCAACTTAATTGGCGTGTCTGTAAAAATAAATAAACCGTGCTGAAATATTTTCCAATATATATATATATATATATACTGTATATATATATATATATATATATATATATACAGTATATATATATATATATATATATATATTTTTTTTTTTTTTAAATTAATTAATTTATTTGGCTGTTAAAGGGATCCCAACGACAAGTTGGGATCCCTTTAACATCAATTTAGATCAATTAAAGAAAAGTACTGAAAAACTGACTTTTTTGAAATTTACCTAAACAATAGAATGTGTGAACGCGTTCGTTCATAGTAAACTAAAAAAAAAAAAAAAAAAAAAAACACTATAACTTCCCATCGTTTATTCTTTGAAGCCCTGGACAGGTTTAGTTAAATTTATTCACTTATTTTATTCTGTCTTATTATTATTCTGTAACAGTAACTCAAGACATTGATTGTGCACAGTATTAAATGCTATATTTTCTCGAAAAGCGTTAACAAGCAAATTTCAAACGAGAGGAATTTTTATGGGCTTTTTCATTTGAAGACGAGTTAGCCAATCTCATACGCAGGTAGCAGTTTTTTTTTGTTGTTGTTGTTCTTCCCGAAACTCGGGTGTTTTTCATCCACGTACAGGAAATTCGGCCATGAGAGCACACGCAATTTACAGACAAAAAATATTCTTGGTGGTGATGATAATGGCGGTAGATTGCATTGATGGCAGTTGTGTAGGTGGAGAAATAGATAGTTGTGGAGACAGAGATATGTGTAGTGGAGTGCCCTCGCGAAATGAGGCCTTGCACTCCTTGGAAGTGTCATGCAGCAATAATAATAATAATATTGTGCATCCATCGAAAGGTAGAAAAGAAGTATTAAAGTAGTTTACAAATGTAACGTATATTAATGTTTTTAACTAATGTATGAGTATATAGACTGAAAACCGGAATAAAATATTAATAGTTACTTTAATTTAAAAAATAAGCTTCATCCTAATTACATAGGATTTCTTTAGGTGTAAGAGCTAAAACTAATAGACAAACCGTAAAAATTAACACAAGTTCCAACCACTGTGTAAACGTATACTGCTTGGAAAGAAGTCAGTGGACCATAGTGTGAGGAACAAAGAGCCATGGCGCCCACCTTAATAAGATGTAGGACCTCCTTTCGTTGCGATCACTGTAGCAATCCTACGAGCATACTTTCCACAAGCGTACGATGGCGATCAATGGAAATTTTGGACCATTTTTCCTGTAGGCATGTAATGAGGTCCTAAACTGTTGTCCATATCCGTTGACTATATCCGACGCACCAGTTCATCCCACAGATGTTCAATAGGCTTGAGATCAGAGCTCTGTGGAGGATAGTCAATTGTGCTGACGTTCATGTCCACAAACCACGCAGTTACAGCAACAGCCTTCTGACATGGAGCATTATCTTGCCGAAAGAGACAATGGTCAGTTTCGTAGAAATGCCACAAAGTAGGAAGCATTGCATTGTCCAGAATGTTCAGATGCCTCTCGGAGTTCAATTTTCGTGGCACCACAGAGATCCGAGGCTAAAACAGGCCTATACCATCACACCACTACATTAGAATTTCATAGTTGTGGTTACGCACTCTGATAAGAGACGTTCACCAGGCATTCGCCACCCATCCGTCTGCCCGGTAGAGGGTGTAGCGTGATTTGTTGCTCCATAACAAAACTTTCCAAGCTTTCATGTTCTACTATACACTCTCTTTAGCACCACTGAAGACGACTCTGCGTGTTGGTTCGTATGCATGTTGGGCCATGTGGGTCTTGCATATTGCGATCCTACCATGGAAAACCATGCGAGCCTCATTTCTGAATGTTTTTGTGCAGATTCGTGTTCCAGTCGATGCCCAGAAAACACCGCATTTAACATGTCGACCGACGAATGGCCGTTTTATATATTATCGTTGGTAGCACCTTACGGTCAGGTTCGGTGAGAGTGGTGGATCGTCCACTGCGGGTAGCACTTGCAATTAACTCCTTGAGCTTCTATCTCAGTATGGTATCATTGATTGTTGACCTGGGATGACTCAGTTTGAAAATTTCGAAAATGTACTGGTCCCATAATTCCTCTAAATAATGAAAAGCGCTATCTAGAATGTACGCTGAAATGAGAAATACTGAACGCTCGATTCAAGTTGTATAGAATCCGAATTAAGGGTTCTGTGAATGTAGGAAACTGAATAACTTCTTCCTCCCAATACGACGACCCTTCCGCGAATTTATACAGGAATCTAGTGTTTTTGCCAAACTGGAAATACTGTCGATAGGCCTTCCTTTTTTGAGGTCACATTTAACATATTGTGTAATTCGGCCTAAAACTCCGAACTTTCCATTAGAACACTGCCCTCACCCTCTCTGCGCCTCCGAATGTACCGTTGAAGTCACTTGACCCAATGTTATAACGGAAAGTTCGGAAATTTTAGCATTTCCGTGTAAATAAAGAAGTCAAAATGGGAACCTTGGCATTACAGATAGAACAGGACCACAGTCATGTTTGTGGCAAAAATGGTTAGACAAGGCAGTATGCTCTGAGACATTATGGTAGTGAAGCAAGTTAAGATTTTATTAGTTAAGAATTCGTTCCTCAAAGGAACGAATTCCAGGTGCCTATCTTCTACACGAGTGGAGTTATATCTTGCAGGAAGTCCATCTAATATCCAACCCACCATTTCCTCTTCAGGGATTGGTTATTAGATTGGCTGCCTGATAGATATCAATAAATGTTAATGAATGGGAAAGGCGATATCCAAGAAGAGGAAATGACAAGTAGAGCCTCAGGATTTTTTCTGGGAACGTTAATGATATACACGTAAGTTTGAACGAGCC
Source organism: Typopeltis vanoorti (assembly GCF_054136105.1). NCBI lineage: Eukaryota > Metazoa > Arthropoda > Arachnida > Uropygi > Thelyphonidae > Typopeltis > Typopeltis vanoorti. The sequence continues at coordinate 55,242,112 of NC_143570.1, read as the reverse complement.
CATGAATTATTTTGCTGGGAACACAAAAACTACGCTGAGTTTTTGTGTACATATGGCTTCACAAAAGGATGTGAATATGCCATATGAGCATACAGGTAACTGAAGTCGCTAGTTCAGTCTTGCGAAGTGTAAGGTTCTGAATTTTGGATGGGATGCAGAGTATACAATTGGTAGGGATATCTTGAAAAAAGATGTGGTCAAAGATCTGGAATTTAGAGGAAACGTTGATAAATTCTGAAGATGTCACAGCGGATTATGACAATGAGGGCGACAGTGACGTAAGAAAAAAAAAAAGCTGCATTTAGTGGAACCACCATGTGAGGCTTCACCTGGATTACTGGGTAACTTTAGTCACAAGGCTTACAAGTGGAAGAGAATGTATTGGATGGGGTCCAAAGAAAAGTGATAAAATGGTCATATCTCAATGTTGGGTATTAGGGCAAACTGAGGAAAGCCATTTGCGGAGTAATGTGAGCAGAAGCTGGGGAGTATAACTGAGTCATAAATTGGTAACGGGTTATTGTTACTGGATTCACGTGGGAAATATTTCTCATATAAGGAAGGGAGAAAATAGAATAAGAGGACATCCATGAAGGTTGTATAAGTGGTGCATGAGCATGGGAAGGAAGAACAGATTTTTTTGTATGGGGAGTGGTTGATGAATGGAACAGTGTCTGAAGGATGTTGAGTGCTGTTTTTGAAATTACAGGACAAAACCAAAAAAAAAAAGAACTAAGGTTATGCATGAAGCCAGTGTATTATGACTGTTAATCATGTGTTGTTTTCCCCTCATGAGGGATGGAAACGGTTTGCGGTAACGAAAATCCCTATCACTTCCGGATGTGAGCGTGGAGAAAACGTGACTGTGTGATGACACTGTTCGATGGCTTCTGTTAACAGTGAGGACAATGAGGCTTAGACTATATGGAAATTTGACAATAAAACGCTACTGCCATTCTACCACACTTGAGTCTAGAGAGCCTTCGAAAGTGCAAGTTTTTTCCATTGTTTCATTTTCAAATTATTTCAATAAACCGCTGAGTTATCTGAATTGAATATAAAACTTGATACAAACTGCTTAGGTTTTCACGTCATTCATTTCGAAACTCACAGAACACAAACAACTAAACAACTGCTGCGCACTGCAAGAGATAATAATGGAAACACTCGCTCATAATGAAACAATTGTAATGATACCCAGATAACAAGTCAGTCAGCCGTGCGAATTCAACCCACCCCCCCAACACATACACCAGTCTGAATACTTTTTGAATAGCACATTTTTGAGTGCCGCAGATAGATATCTAAATCCAACAGAGAAATATGCTATAAATGTTTTCAGATTCAACGGTATTTAAATACATGATTTCCATTTAAAAAAAAAAAAAAAAATTTCACACTGAAGATTGTTACAGATAATGAAATGGGGGGGGGGGGAATCCACTAGAAGAGCTTTCTTAATTAGCTCTAGTTGGTTTGTTCTTTATCCCCCTCTAATACTGATATCGAACTTTCACAGTAAAATGACTGGAATTCCAGGTCAGCTAAGACAACACACCATTGAATTTTAATATAGTCATTAAATATGGATTGTCGCGACTCAATTGTTGGTACACAGTTGTCTAAACGGGTTTAAGTAAAATTGGCACAGCTGTATAGGAATATTTTCTGGAGCTTGACTTCAAGTTCTCAAGCAACATATGCTGAATTGATATGGAAGTTTAATTTCAGAGTAGCTGATTTTGAAATAAGCGTGTGCAACCGTTTTAAATATTCTTACTCAATGAATTCCAGTTGCTCTCAAGCAAGCTGGTTGTAATGGATTTTATTTCCAATAAAATTTTCAATATTAAATCTTTTAATTGCGATCTTCACTTTAATTTTTAGTTGGATAACAAACGCCGTAAGACTTGTTAAAACTTCTATAACGTTTTTAAGGCAAAAATTCAGTAAGAGATTCTTTTAATAATCTTAGACATAATTATTGGATAATAAATAAGAAGGAATAAAAGGTATTTTTTAAACGAAACAACATTCAGCACTTTGCAAACTCCGGAACCTCAAGGAATGCTTGTACATTCATCGGCATATACAGGATCGAAGTGATTTGGACCAATATTTGATCTTTGTAGCTAACGCAGCTTATTAATAATGATCTCATCCATTTTTGTTTGCAATCGATTACCCCTATTGGTATTCGATCAATTTTAGTGGGTAACGCTGATAGCATAAGAAATTAATCTTGCTTACGATGCTAATCTTAGCTGACTTCCAGCAGGCATTTTGAATACAGATTTTTTTTTTTTTTTTTTTTTTTTTGTGGGTGGTGGGAAAGAAGCAATATTCTATATACTCTTGTGCATATAATATAATATAATATAAATAAATAAACATAAACACAAACACAAACCGGTCGCTGGCATACATACGAAGTTATATTAAGATTCTTAATAAGAACTTGTCGCCTGTATATTTTTGCGCTTCTCCATTTAGCCGCACTTTGTCGACTTGCAACACCATCGATTCCCCATGAATTGAACTTTGCGAGTGTTGTTTTGAATCGGTATTGCCCAACCGTTAGTTCGGGAGCGGTGGAAAGCGTTTGAAACATTTTTTTTAAAAAAGTACCCCGTAAAGGTGCAAACTTGAATGCGCACCTTTTGGATCGTCTATGTGTGATATTTTTACAAATAAATATGTGTAAAAAAAACGTTATACAGATATTTATCTAAAACGATAAACTCAAATTGGTATTCGTTAATTAACGATAAAATAACGATAATTCAGTGAAGCCTATGACAGTAACAAGAATCCGTTTCAAAATGTTAATCGTTAAAATATTCTGTTTATTAAAAGAAATGTTAAATATCAGACCAGGAAGAAAATTGCGCGTGTCATGCTAACTACATATACGTCGTTTCGTAAGAAACGGCGTTTATTAGAGTTGGTTTGAAACTCGATTGTGAAACTTCGTTACTCAGGCTTCGTCTATTTAGACAGCTGCATTGCTGGTTTTCTTTTTAGTTTAACTGACATGCTAACCTGGACCTACTTGTGGTTTGAGTAAAAACCAAACTGATTAAAGAAGAAAAGAGAACCTTAACTCCTAGAAATAAATCAGAAAACGAAAAATAAGGGGAAAGGCAAATAACTTAGGAAACCTATAAAAAAAAATTCCACAACTAAAAATGCAACAACAGCATTACGTCAACACAAAGAATGAGTAGATCCTCAGAGAATTATTGATCTTAATCCTGACGGTAATTCCCAGATTAGATACGAAGTTTAGTCTCGGTAATTAACATTAAAAAGCTGTTTTAGAAATCCGTAACTATGTGTTCATATGGAGTTAAGACGGTATTTGATTTGTACGCGTTCTTACATTTTTCTCTTCCCGATAAACTCGCGTCTTTCTTTTGCAATTCTGAAAACGGTATCTCCAACAGAAGGTGTAGTCTGGGGGTTGTTCGGAGTGAGCCGCTGGGCAGCGTTTAAGGCAACAAACAACCGTCATCAGAACAACTGAATGTCATGCGCCCAGTTCTTCATTGAGCATCCTTTCCTTGTCACACTCGTTCTCAAATTCTTTAATAATTGTTAATATTACAAAAATTTTCTTCAGCTTTCGTTGTGTTTTAAGTATTTTTTTTTCTCCTTTTGGTTTAAGAAATATTTTTGCTATTCTCAAATGTTTCATTTTAACACTCCTGATAACGTGTCTGCCTTGTCTCCATGTCTGTAATATTTCCTGTTTTAGAGTTTCCTTTATGTATCCAGTGGATACAAGGCACTTTTATCTCTTCTTCCCATTTATCTCTCTCTCTCTCTTTCTGCCTTTTACATAACTTTTGAGCAAATGTTTAGCGATGTGTCGTTGTTGCGGATACGTGATTTCCATACATATTGCATTAATGAATTTCGGGTACCCCCCCCCCCCCGGAATTATTCTCCAATTTGTTTCTAATAACTACTTGTCTTCGTCTCGAATGAGGGAAACATTTCAGCCTTCCCCAGTCGCTATATATTTTTAACTTCCGTTTTCACAGACTTGCTCTTTGACAGCGTTTTCCCAGTGAAATATTAGAAACTTAATTTAATTACATTTAGTACTGTTTGTAGTTCCTTCATTTCACATTTTTGGGGCTGATGAAAGGCTAGTCTGATCGTCAGAAGTAGATTTAGAAGGTTACGAACTCCATTGACCTCAGGCCACATTCCGTGCCTTGAGGGGCCACATTGAGTTATTCACCTGAAAATCCCCCCCCCCCTATTATAATACGGAATTATGACAGAGTAAATAAAAGAATAGTAGAGCGATCTCTCTGCTAGTCGAATCCCCCTACCTTAGCCCATTGAAACTTGATATCCGTCCATAATTTGCGAAAATATAACGTAAATTTTAAAGAAAGAATAATTGTGCAATTATGCTCATGCTTTTATTTCCTAAAGCTGAAAAAATCTATCCCGTGTGTTGCTCAGTAGAACAATTACTTCTATATAAAAGCATAGCTCAGTATACAGCTGTCCACACACCTCGACTAAATATTATGTTCAAAGGAACAAGAACTGAATAGCACAACCTACTTTTTTATTCCGCTTCTCTCGCAGAGACAAAATGAAAATTATAGAAAGAGAACAATTTAATTTTTGTTCTGCTATCGTTTATAAAATCAGTTTTCTTGCATTTAAAAAAAATATATTTCTTGTGACATTTTTAAAGCTTTGTTTGAAAAATACTTTTTAAGATTCTAATTTTATACTTTCTACTTTTTTTCTTTTTTTAAATTCAGTCTTAAAGAATCTGACTTTCAAAGTAATATCGTCGCTGTATTATAATGCGGCGATATTATTACTAACGTAACGATGATGCAGATGGCCTCAACTAGGATTGCTTGATATTTTGTGCATATACTGTATATTAAAGACATTCAATTCAGCATACAAAATAAATACTTGAAACAGCATGTAATGAAAAGTGATTAATTCTGAAATCTTGCTTTAGAAAAAAAAGAGTTATTTACATTTTAATTTATTCTTAATAAATAACTATTTTTTTTCTAAAGCAAGATTTCAGAATTAATCACTTTTCATTACATGCTGACGAAGCTCACGAAGTAACGTTGCGTTAGTGTTTTTCGAGTTTGGTAAATAATTTAAAGATATTAAGTGCAAGGAAGCCTCTTGTTCTTTTACTTGTAACTGTGATATGTTCCTACATGGCTTTGATTCACTTCTTGTCGAGAATCGAACTCAAGCAAGTACAAATTCACAAAACAGGCGAAATGGCAAAAAACTGAAAGCATAATTTGCATAGCATTTAGGTATGTTATGGTAAATTCGGTGCGTATCCCGTTCGATAATCACTTGTTTTACATCACATCAACATACTTCAAGTGAGCCTCATAATTCAGTTTATACCGTTTGTTCCAAATGTTAATATTAACGGAAATGTCACCCTCATGTACCTAAAGGAAGCTGAGGTGTACTCTTTTACTACTATAAACCACAGCTTTCCCGTCCACTCTATTTGTACGTACCTAAGTTAGATGTTTTCTATCCATTTCCATCTTGGTCTTTCCGGAGAATTTTTTTTCTACCTTTTAGTTTTGCAGACTTTCAGGAAATCTTGTGGTAGGCATTCGGTATACATATCCATTCCACTGGAATTGTTTTTCTTTGATTCTTGCTATTATAGGAATATAGTAGTGTGATTCTTCTCTAATCTAATTGGTTTTATTTTAGTCCAGGCTGTTTTTTTTTTTTTTTTTCAGAAATACTTGTTTTCAAAAACGGTCAATATCCCTTCTTCCTTTTGATTCATAACTTAAGTCTCAGCACCATAAAGAATTCTGGGGAACACCACTGATGCACACACACACTCGCTTTGATTTGAAGTTCTTGGAAGATGTGTGTATTTTGCCAAATGCTTGTAAGTTTGGTCTTAGTAGACCACTCTACACTTATTCTGTGTTTAACAGTTTATTCATAAATTAACTTCTTTATGATTAAGACGCCAAAGTAATTAAAAATATTAACCTGTTTCTAGTTTATCACCTTTAAGTTCTTCCTTTTCCTTTCCATTGCCATTGTTCTGGTTTTAGTTTATCTGCATTGCATCGTTCTTGTTTTTATGTACGTCTGCAATCATATGCTTTAAGTTTCTTTATTGTCTGTAAATAACATAACACTTATCTGCATATTTTATTGTTATTTTTGTACGTTTCCCATGCCTTCTGGGACAAACCCTTTTACTACTTCCCACTAGGAGTAAGTTAAAGAAATATGGTGACAGCAGACGTCCCTGCATGACGTCTCGCACAACTGGTTTCAGTACTTTCATCTGCTTCAAAATATACTGTTGCAGTGGTATTTTGATCATACTGGAGTATGATATTCAGTATGTTTTTGTTTGTTTTTTTTTAAATTTTCAAATATTTTATTTTTGCTTATTGAGTCAGAAGCATGTTTAAAACAGCAAGAAAAAATTTTGAATTTCCAGATCAGTTCGGATAATACAGTATAGATTTAGCCCATTGTTGTAGATCTCCCTCGCCTAAAACCCATTTTCTTTTTTGTCTTCTCCTAGATATTGCTTTAATTCTGCTTTGTATAATTCTTATAATTATATGTGCGTGTGTGGCTTAATAAAGCTATTGGTCTATAGTTCGCACATTCCTGAATGTATCTTTTTTTTTTTATATATATTGGAATTATCTTTCCTAGATTTCATCTCTTTCTAGAGTTATATCTATTCTCATTTGTCTGATCTCAGCATTTTCCATCTTTTAATATTGCTGTTATCCCCCTCATTTTTACCCGACTTTGTTTCATGCTTTTCAATGTTCGCTTCGAAAAATTTAAATTAGCCAACCCAAATTTCAAAATTTTTCAGATTTGCCTCTTATCTTTCATATTTAATGGCACAGATTTCTCTGTTTTTTTTAAAGCTGTCTTATTTTTTATATACTAAATTTGTATTATGTTAACTGCATTCTGACATGTCTGCATTTTGATCCCCCCCCTTGTACATTTAGATGTGATTTATTTACCGCACGTCACACGAAGCTTATATGACTAAACCTTTTAAATGTTACAAGCTTCGTTGGTATTGTATTAATACCTTGTGTTAGGAGCTAAGTAAGATTAAGCCTAGTCCGGAAACCCACTTGCTCTGGAGACAAAACATAATTTTTGTAAGCAACTTCAGACTTTTAGTTAAATATGGTGATAGTGTCACACCGGGCGATGAAATTTATCTCCCACTTAAAAATTCATCCTATGAATTTGATCCTTGAATGAGATTTCGAGCTATTATTAGTTTAAATTAATCCAAACACGTCTTTATATCTACTATCCAAAACTCCAGTTTTTATGCATTGTTTAAGCTTCCTCCCTTACTTCATCGAAGAATCTTTTTTGTACTTTTCGCATTGTAATCCTATCCACGAGAGATTGTTCTGACTCACTGACAATTTTATCTTCCCCAAATGCACGTGCCATTTTAACAGAACAGTGTTTAACCAATTCACCATCAGATAATGTTTTTTTTTTTGCTTTTGCTATCTCTGCAAAATATAACCTCGAATGTAGTGGCATTTGAGGTTATATTCCTTGTGCACAGACAATACTTGCAAACACACAAGGCGCTGTGGTTTGTTGTTGTTATTGTTTATAAAAAGAAATTCATTTTCCCATTTCTTCTGAAATGACCTGTTTTCTTCACAGATCTTACGTTTCTTACTCATAGTACATAAAGGCTGAAGTAACTGACCCAGGGGACACAAACTGCAACAATAACACTGTTAACTGTGAAACTGAATCTCTGAAACTGATCACTGTAAGCAGAGCCGAGCAAGTGACTTTCAATGATGTGTTACTCTGGAGCGCATAGAAATCTACCACTCCCACAACTACAACTCACACAGAGAAGCAGTAGATTTTCTAAATCGAGTAATCTTTTTAAAGCAATTTTGATTCCGTGTTGAGAATATAAATTGTTTTCGTCATCAGAAATAATGAATATAACTAGTATATCAATCAGAAAATCTGCGGTAGAAACTAATAGCTAAATTAATAATACATATAATTTAATATAGTTTTTATCCTGCCGCGGGCTTGCTGTTGGCCCCCTATGATCTAAACCAAAATTGGTGACTCAATTTTGGTCATATAATTATACCATACCATACCATCATCGTACCATCATACCATACCATACCAAATTGAATCGTTTAAGAGGACGTCCTGGTTTTCTTTTTCCTAATGACTTGTACTTTAAGGCTTGTTTTGGTAATCTTTCTGTTTTCATTCTTTGAACGTGTTCCATCCATCTATGTTTATATTTTTAAATTTTTTCTATTACTGGTTCTTGTTTTAATTCTTTCATAATTTCGTCGTTTCTTTTGTGATCAAATAGGGTATACTTTGCAGTTTTTCTCATAAACTTCATTTCTGCTGTTATTAATCTTTGTTTGTCTTTTTGTTTTATTGACCAGATTTCGCTTCCATACATTAAGACTGGTAGGGCTAATGTATTGTATACTTTTAATCTGGTTTGTTTTTGAACGAGGTTTGGTTTCAATATAAAGTTAATTACACCTGTTATTTTTAGATATTTTGCAATTTTTACGTCATCATCATCATACGTATCAAGGATTTAGGCCTAGCATGGCCTGTTCCGGCCTTAGAAGTCATCGTTGAATCGTTTAAGAGGACGTCCTGGTTTTCTTTTTCCTAATGGCTTGTACTTTAAGGCTTGTTTTGGTAATCTTAACAAAGTTAATGTGCATCTGCCACATTTTTTACGTGTATATCTTTTTCATTTTCATATGTGATCATCCTAGGTAGTTAATGAGAAGTAATATTGTATAAATGAAAAATCAAAATCAGAAAAATAATATTCCTGGAATAAGTGCGATTCTTTCACTACACTCCTCCTGCATTTTAAAGCGTGGAATATACGTTATTACTGGAAAGAAAGCAACATATTCTGATTTTTGGCAAAGCATGCAGTCAACTACAAGCCAAGGAAATCCAGTTAGGTTCCAATAAACACAGTTTAACTTACAAAAATAAATGCTAACCACTCGTATATTATACTCGTATTTGCATTTGTTGACAAGTTTCTGTTGTTTTTGTCTAATGTACGTTATCATGCATAATTTCTTGTAGCTAGAGGCACAATTGGAGACAGAGGTCACAGAATATGTATTGGATTACTGAACTGTGATACCATTAACAAACAGTACTGACAGCGTAATATCAGATCATACTATTTATACAATCACATCCATTGTGAACAATTTTTATAATTTTTCTACTTTTTATGTGACAACATGTTTTCCCTCCCCCCCTTTTTTTTAGCTTCAGATAAATAATATAATAAACATTAAATCCTTATAAATCTTTAATCCCAAAGTTGGATACACAGCACCCTTAAGGAATGTTTCCTTTGGACATCAGTTAGGGAAAGAAGGGAACGAATAGATTATATTAGATTACAGCAGAACAACTCAGTAAAGTGTGTACGTTATGTTTGTAAACATATTTTCTGTTTTTGTGTGCTATGGTGGGAAGGAGATTTCGGAGTAAGCTCAACCAATTCGGTATAATACCACCCCTCATATTCAAATGAAAAGCTCTTACAATATTTCTTCTCGGTACTAAAATGGTAACTGAACCTCTGTCTAATGAAAGAACATCGTTGCTGCCGACTGCGCTCCACAGATGTCATTTCTGTAATGATATGACTAGCTCACCTTCGGGTAAAAAGCACTTACTTCTTCCTCTCATCCTAGAGATACAAGTATCATCATCGGTTTCATTAATCGATCAAACAAGCACTAATGTTCAAAGAGTTTCATCCACGGTTTACCTTACTCTGGAGTGGCAGTGTGTAACTGAAGCGACTAAACTGCACGGTTGGCCAGAAATTTGGTCATTCTCATGGTCATTACTGGGTCCTCTCATCCCCACCGAACACACCTTGACTTTCTAATTTTTACCCGCGATGTTTCTGACCAAGATTGCTCTACATGGTGACAATGTAACTGGATGAATGTGGGCTCTTTCAGAGAAACAACGCCCCACTCACAAGGCCTGCATCGTTTAAGCATGGTTCAAATAGTATATTGAACCATTGTATGCTCCTCTGAGTTGAATACCTCATCGAACATTTGTGAGTTCACGTAGAATGCAACTTTTGCCGATGCTGCATTCCACATGAATGCCAGTATCTCCCTCGGTGTTGACTTTTGTAAGATTATTCTGTCTAGTTGGTCCAGAATACCTCAGGATACCATTCGTGGTTTAGTCGAATCATGGCGATCGTCGACGTCATGAATATAAGCGCTTGCAACACGCGTGCCAGCTTTTCAGCCAAAGGAGGCCCAACCACTACTACGTACGTGGTCACCAAGTTTTGGTTCATGAATGTATTAACTCAATTTTCTCGAAGATCATCGTACCTCTAATTTTATGTCTACGAAGTATATGATTTGACTGTTTTTCCCCGATTTATGTATATTACGTATACCATTAATATTGTTGTTATTAAATGTCGCGACATCTATCTTTCGGCTGGTTGTTGTTTCGATAAAATTCCATGTACGACGCACAACTTTGGAAGGGGTCTCTACAAGCAAATATGAGCTAGCTAATCATATTCAAAAGAGACAAGACCGGTTTACCTGTGAGGTAAAAAAAAATAAAATAAGTGAGATAAAAAATCTCACTTTTCCTTCCAGAAAATCGGCTTTCTCATCCCACAAAACAGGCAAATTGGCCACAAGAATTATTTAATGGACATAATTCTCAACCTTTTTTTTTTTTTTTTTTTTACCTAGTGGGCTAGGATCAATTGCGTATATTTTCTCTTTCGCATGATAAAAATATCCGAATCTGAATAGTAAAATAAAATGCCGTTTATTATTTGTAATTTGGTTATAATTTGTTTCTTGTTATCATGACGATGAACAGCATTGTCATGAGTTCTGATAGCATGGGGAGGGGGGGAGTCAGTGCAATAAACATAGCGTTAAACCAATTTTTTTGTGTTTGTTTCTCTTGTTTTTTTTTTACAAATCCTTTGGGAATCCTAACTTGTATGCAATTCAAGGTAGATGTAAGCTCCACCTTGAATTGCATACAACTTAGGATCACGAAACACGTGAAAGACTGCTTCAATAATCTGCTGTTCCACGTCAGCAGACTGCATTCAACAAGAGGAAGTGGCCGCTTGCAAATGTTATTAGTTTCACAGCTGTACAAAGCATAAGTGCAGATGGAATCAAAGCAAATATTGTTACATTCACAGTTATGCCTTTACTAAAGATACAATGGCTTCAACGTTTCAGAGATGTATGAACCTTCATATGCACAAAGCTGGCAAAATTGGAGAGGCAGCATGAATTTATGGGTTTAAAACAAGAACCAGAAGTTCGGTTTTTTTTTTTTTTTTTTTTTTTTTTTTGTTGTTGTTGTTATATATCTATTTCAGGGTGTGACAATCTTTCAGAAAAGAAAAACTCGCTGATCAAAATATTTCGAAAGATTCAATACATGCATATTTGAAGAGGAAAGTACTTTGGAGTGTCAGCTTTAACCTGTCTGGTGATTTTATTAATTGCAAGAGAAGGTGAACCGAGATTCTTTTGAAAGAAAATGGGAAGCACTGTATTTTGTTATCATTGAAGGTGGCCAGGTTATCCTTGTGCCATTCTTTGATAGTGTTTCAGATAATGGCTGTTGAAGATCTTAGAATGTATGGCACTTGGAAGTTTTTCAAATGAGTAGGAGGAATGAAATGTGTGCATGTCAACAGGACGATGTATAAGATTATTGGTCAACAAGCAGTCATTTATTTTTGAGGAGGGTGGGAGGTAGGTAATATAACAGAACTCTGAGCCACTTCAGAAATGGTAAGCCCAAAGACAGACATCGATACCAAGAGAAAACTAACCACATGATCATAAAGAAGTAGACTGAAGGGTGGCAATTTAGTAAGAAAACTAGATGGAATGCCAAACCTGATCGAATGCCCTCGGAATGTTAAGTGCAACAACAAAGATTTTCCCATGCCTTTATTATGGCAGGTAGGTGAGAATATCTGTCGTGGATCAATGACAGTGAAATTCACGCTTATTTTCTTTAAGTAGTAAGCCTACAGGTAGCAGAGAAGGTGACTACTGATGATCTCCCCATTATTTTAGAGAGGACAGAAGCGAGGGAGCTGAGTAATTAATGTGATCGTTATCTCTTTCCATGGATGGGCTGAATACAGATTTGTTTCCATGAATTTGGTTCGATGCTAGTTAAGCATTAAAGAATGTAGAGACGATATAGAGTAGGTGTTAATTATGAAGCAAACTCTGTGAAAGTGAAGGCGGGATGCCAGATGTTTAATTTTTAAGTATTCTTATTGTCCCAGGAATACAATATGGGAATGCAAGCACAGATGAGCAATGGTTGCACCTGAAGACTTTGGGAAGATGCTAATGAGCATAAATGGCTTTTGTACAGGGGAGGAGCTTTCTGCTTTTGGCCGTTTTAAAGTAAATTAGGAATTGCTATGATTGTTTTGCATCTGTCTATTGAATGCATCGATATAGGCTAAAAATGAATCTGGAGTTTTGTGTTAGGTCAAGGATACCGAATAGACATTTTGAAAAGGGGAATGGCGATGAAGTTCATTCCATTGAGGATAGTTTCAATATGCTCATAGCAAGTGTTTAGATCAAAAGCGAGGAAAAGAGTATTCTGACCATGAAAAGGAGACTTAAAGGTTCCGAAAATTGTCTCACTTTGCGCTGTTGTACTAGCCAAAGGTCTGAAAAGAGAAATTACCTTTAGGGAATATTTGAAAGGAGAATTGGTTAAGGAAAGATCAAGGATGTTGAAGAATACAGAAGGTTGTTCTGATATTCTGGCTGGTAGATGGATGATTCGCATTAGATTAGATAATTGCTTCCACCAAATACTGAGGTATTTCTTCCGAATTCGTCTGGAAGAGATACCTCAGTAAGGAAAAAGGAAGATAGCTGTGGACACTTAAGCCACTCAGTAAAGATGACTTCACTGTTTGGCTGCTTCAGATACAGAAAGGTCCAAGAGGTCAGAATTTTCATAATTTGGAAAGCAATTAAAGCGACAAATTAATTAAATTGAATGAGGTAAGGAAACATTAAGAGGGAGATGAAAAACAGAGGAGTTACTTGGTATGCTCGGGCAAGGGACAACGGGTCGCACAAAGTGAGGCAGCGATACCGAGACAAAATCAATCACAGGAGATGGACCGATGGATGACAGTTTACTAAGAACATCTGGTTGCAAAACTTCAAATGACATGTTGTATGATTCGAATGATATACGTGTAAATGAATTATTCCTTCTGCCACAAGGGAAGCACATATATATGTAATTCGACACTTAGGATGTGCAATAGTTGAGGTTGATATCTGATATTCAGTTTCAAATAGGAAAATAGGAAATTCTCGATTTTTGTGAGTGGTTAGGTACGTCATTTATATTTGTATTTTTGGTACAAATGTTGAAGTGGGTTTGTAGGATTTATTGTATTTTACATAATGCTTTTTCGGTCTTATATTCTGATATTTTACAGCAGTGGCTAAGGCAAAAATTCTTTTAAATTGAAAAACAAATGATAAAATGACGAGACATTAACAAGCTGCAACCATATTAATTACATAGAAGTATCTTAAATAACTTATAATATTTAAATATATAATACGACGCACAACAGCAGTGAACCAAAGGAACATTTTTAAGCAAAACGTATTCCAAAGACCATTGAAAATATCCAACTCCTTTTCATTCCAAAAAGAAGAGTAGGCGCCACCCTTATCTTACCTTAACTTCTTTGGAAACGAATAGTACTTGACTCTTAAATGCCTTATGTTTACCTAGTAGTTGACTAGAATCGAACTCTAAGTTCGATTCTATGCATTTGTTTCGATGAGGAACTACGTGAGTACCATCTACTCATCTAGACTTAGAAAAATTACGAACTGGCTACATAGGCACCTTATTTATATTGCAAATGAATTTATGTGGCTTTTCATGTACCATATGGGTTATTCGTCAGAAGAATGTATTGTCAGATACGAAACGTTATGAGTGCCCATATTAAAGATCTGGTACGTTCATTTATTTGTTATCGCATTTGAATGTGCGATAACAAATAGCGATAAATACATAAAGATGAAAAAAAAAAAAAAGAAATAAAGAAAACATATTCAGCATTTAAATGCTTTAACCACCCAACTGGCCATGACGTATATATACGTCAAAGTTACCATGGATGCGAAGTGCATATTAAAATTGTAATACCATTGATATTACATTAAAATACGTGATGGATACGAAGTGTTCGAGGAGTGATGTATTTTATCCATATTGATGGCGACATTTAATAAATTTTTCGTACAAGCAGAGAAATATTTTTGTAAAAGTAACATTATAGGTTCAATAGCCTTGGATCTATCATCAGATTACAGAAATCTTCAGACAAAAAAGAAAACCATTGCTTTAATTCATGTGTCCCATTTCAAAAAAATATGCAAAACTCATAAATTTAATTTGTAGTAAATAAACCATCACAACAATGTAGGCTAATAGGATCTCTCACAGACCAAGTTAGGCATTATTAAATTCATAAATTGAATGAATTGATTGTAGATAATGTTGAAGGATCACTTAACCGACCAATTATTAAATGAGTATCTCTGTGGATTACAAAGACTCATCGCGGGAGGTGCATACTAACCATTATCAGGGCCGTATTTATGTACAGGCGCACACGGCTCTAACTGGAGCCCCCAAAAAATTAGGGCCCATTTAAGGGACCCAAAACAACGATGGAGGAACTCCGGAGCACTTTAGAGCTTCGGGCCCTGTCCGAAGAAAAGTAAGTACGGCCCTTCGTCAGGGCCGTACTTACTTTTCTTCTTACAGGTAGATAGCACTTACAGCTATCTGCCTGTCTTTTTTCCACTCGTTTACCACCGTTCAGGCAAAAAATAAATCTTCGCACTCCTTCGTGTTTCATCCCACAGACAAACCAACCATGAGAACGTACGCTACCGACTAGTCTTTAAAAGTTGGATAGGGCTCAGCAGTGACGCACTCAGGATTTAATCTTGCGGGGTGGCGACACTCAAGATTTAATCTTGGAGAGACCCGAGCACTCAAGATTTAAGTAGAGTAGACGATTTGAGAATAGACACTACACATTGCATACGACCTATGACTGAACATCTGCAGCGATCGCCAATGCATGATACCCGTGATCTCCTCTGGCCCGGCTCGGGCGAACGAAGTAGCGCCCGAGCTGAGCCTTCGTTCGCCTTGCGTTCACAGCGGCCAGGATTCCCGAGAGCTATAGGGTATTCCCACCTTATGTGGCCGCTAATTCATAAGTAGTATAGAAATAGAAGACACGACACAACATAAATTTAAAAAGAAATAATAATAATTTTAATTAGGAAAAGAATTTTGGAAAAATTTCTACTGTTTTTCCCTTTTTCTTTTTTTGGAGGGCCCGGTCCCCCTGGGTGCACCAATGGGGCTCAGAAAGCACACCTGTTCTCTTTTCAGAGAATAAAAGGCATTAGCAGGTTTCTTTTTATCTGTTTTTATAATATTATATTCCTTTCAGTGATGGAATAATGTCCCTGATCATTTGACAGTTTATGAAAATATTCACATTTACTCACCACCGGAAAGATTTTTTGCTTTTTAGTTTTTACTTTTTAGAACATCTCCGTGTGTTGGTGGTGCCCCCTTCCACAGCAGTGCCAGTTTCCTTCGGTTTAGAATACAAAAATACTCTAACAGCTTTAGTTCGGATATCTTGTGTGTATGTGTGTGCGCGCGCTCTTTTGCCTTCACTCCATCACATTTATTCCTTTGCCATGTATGATAATTTATTAGCTTATTGTGAAACATTCTAAATGCTATCAGATTCTGTGTCATAAAATACACTTATCGGATGTCAGAGGAAATAGAGCTGAGAAACTTAACCCCTTTTCTGGATATCATCATACCTTTATGCATTTCAGGTCTTTGGTAAGCAAAATAAAGGAGTTTCACCGAGTGAAGGCCCAGTTGGCGTTTCCTTCACAGAAATAATGCACTAACTGAAAGTAGCAAATCTTATCCATACTGTTAATATTGGTTTCTTTTAACAGTACTGTGTGAAAAGTGAAAAAGGAAGTGTATGAACTTAGTTGTTACAGATCGCTGTATTTCTCAAAGTATGATAATTTAAGGAAAAAGGAAAGAATTTAAGGAATCCAAAATCCCTTTTAAGTACGGATTTATAGATATATTGTATTGCATCATTTCTGCAACTGCTGGAAACATTGCTAGTTTCCAGCAGTTGCAGGAAATTATTCTGAGATTTTGCCCAGCACCGCTGTCAATCGGAATCTCTGAAACGCCCTCGAATCTACTTAGCTACGGTATCATCTTAATAACAAAATGAAGTCACAGGGAGCGGTCAGGGGCATGGAAAATTCAGATCACCGCCATGGCGAAAATATAGTACAAACAGTACTAAGACATTTTTGATATGAAAGAACCAGTAATGTTTGTGCAACTTTTGTCGTTGTTTTGTGAACATCTTCCCTAACCTAAGCACATAAGTAATACTTAAGTAATACTGCTAGTCATCAATTGAGCTGCTGAAATGGATTCATAATGTGCATTTCCTTCGCATTCAGAGAAACCAATCATGATGCTCTTTATGTTTGATCGGAACTACCCGTTTTTATTATTATACAGTGATAGAATTTTTTTTTTATTGCTGTTGGGTTTATGGGCACAATCCAAAACTACACTTTCGGTCTGTTTTATTTTGGACAAGTTCCATCGCTCATACCGTGCCGTTGAAGATCATTGCGTATCTACCTGTTGTTTTGCTTTTGTTTGTCATTGAGAAGATAGGCAAAAATTTTGCTGAGATCTGTTTCATGTTCAGTTATTCGTTCTTAAATAAGACAGGCTATGACACGAGACACTATTTCTTGAAGAGTACGACTCTTCTTTCATGGATCATTTGATATCTTTATGCTTTAAAATAAAAATAATAAAATAAATTAAAGGAATAAATGAAGCGCTACATGAAATGTTTTTTTTTTATTAGTAGTATTTTTTATGAAATAGTCTCCAAATGTTGTCTGCAACTTCTCAAGTTAGCGAAGCAGATTACTTGCTTAAAACTTGATGTGTTATTTTTTCATCACTCATTTCAAATATCACAAAATGCAATCAACAAACTGAGCATTTAAACCGAGTTTCCTCGAAAACACTGCGATGATGACACTATAAAATGAAGAAAAAAAAATACAACACTTCTTGCTTTTTTTTTATTTCCCAAGGGAAATATGTAGAGCTCCTTTACCTTAACATTTTAGGAAATACAGTAGTTTGGCAGCTGGTCTCTACCTTTGCCATCACCGGAAAAGCAGTGTGATTTCTAGTTTTCAAAACAAAGTCGAAACAGAAATACTACCTAAAATAAAACAATACAACAGTATCGCTGTGGATATACAACAAAATCTACAAAGTTGAACTGCGGTCATAAGATTTTTCTTGCTGGTGGATATTCTGAGAACTTTTTTCACAGTGATTCTTATTTTTCAAGATCAATTTATCCAATGTTTTTCTTTTAAGTTAGAGCAAAAGAGATCATTCTGCTTGCTAATAGGAAATGATAGTATTATAAGTGAAGCTTTTACCCTGTATTCTTATTATGGGGTTGGATTTTTCTTGCACTGACATCACCTTGGAGATAGATGTGCGAGGTTTCAGCATTTTCATTATTGAGGTCCGCTGCAATGATCAAGGTAGTCATATCGATATATGCATCATCTCTCCGCATACCACACGTTTCACAACCCTCCTCTGTTTCACAGACCACACTCTTACATAATTCAAGCAAAACACCCCCAGAGATCAGTTTTCCTCATATTAAATGTAATGAAAAATTTCCTCCGTATCAGTCCTGCAAAGCTGCCTAAGCAACTTATCTCTCTCTGTTATTTCCCCCCCCACACACACTTTTTTTATCCGCCTATCGCTCAACCTCTGTAACATTCAAATCTTCAATCAAATTAATTCGACTAATTAACGATTAACATTTCTGACATAAAGGGTGAAGCAAAATGCTTTTCATACTCCCCGCTATCTGAAAGAGAAACAGTGAGTGGAAAAATTTATGAACCAATTGCTCGCCCTGAGCGGGCTTGAATATTAAACATCAGAATTGTAGTTTAAGATGGCTTTTGGCCTTTTTATGTCTGAAGTAATCCGTTGCTTCGTAATTTGCAGCTAGAACTTTATTGCTATAGGTTGCACGAAAGTGTAAATATAGGGGACATCTGTGTCTCGATGCAGTTGCACATTTCTTATGAACCATGGAGTGTTTAGGATCATTCGTAGACATTTATTTTGCACTCGTTGTAACTTGAGAATATTAGTATCAGCGGTATGGCTCCAATCGGGAGAAGCGTAAGTGAGTATAGGACGAACCATCAGTTTGTAGATAAATAGTTTGATTCGGGTGTTTAGTCTACTGTTCCTGTTGATTAGAGGATAGAGTTGAGCAATGGCTTTTGATGCCTTTACACAGAGAGCCTCGATATGGCAGCTGAAAGTTAGCCTTCTGTCCAGTAGTACACCAAGATATTTGACTTCTGTTTGCCACAGGATTTTTGTGTTAAAACAGGAAGATGTCCCCTTTAGGAAGCATTGGTTTTCTGGTGAATAGCATGGCTACACTTCTCTGGGGACTCACCTGCAGTCTCCATTTGGAGAACCATTTTTCAATCAGTAGTAGGTTTTCTTGTAGTTTTTTGATGGCAAGATGCGTCTGTAGAGTATAGTGTATAGGGCCATGATAGATGACAATGAATTGTGAGGGATATCACAATAAGGATCCTTGTGGGACTCCAGCCAAGATACGTTTCTCTGCCGAAACCGCACCGTTGATCTTGATTTACATGCGCCTGTCAAGAAGGAATGATTTAATTAGATGAACCATTTCCAATGGTATTCCAGTTGAAATTTATGCAGTAATCCAAAATGCCAAAATTTATCAAATGCACTGGCTATATCAAGGAAAACACCCCCAGTGCATTGATGCCAAATGTATCCAATTCAGATGTATTCGACTAGTCTATGCATCTGTTGTATGGTACTATGGAATTGACTGAACCAAACTGTTCTTTAGGAAGAATTTTTGACTTGTGTACTGAGGTTTGGTGTCTGGTAAGAATAACTTTCTCTGCAATTTTACCCAAATTTGAGATGAGGCTGATTGGCCGATAATTTTGAGGCAGTTGCGGGTCTTTTCCGGTCTTATGGATTGGAATTATATCCGCCACCTTCCAACAGGAGGGGAAATGTTTGAAACGGAGGATGGAATTAAGTATGTTGGTCAAATATACAATAGCTATACGAGGCAGCAGCTTTATCACCTTGTTGGTGATGCTGTCAGGTCCAGGAGCCTTTTTGTTTTTAATTTCTTGATTATATCACATATTTCTGCTGGTGATGTGGGTGCAATTTGATTGGAGCAGGTTACAGAAGATTTTAATGAACATCTGACATGTCGATGGATCTTGTAGATGTGATTGAAGTCTAGATGTTCATATGAGGGTTTACATTACTTGTCTAAATTTTCTGCTATTGCTTCGGCTTTATCTGCATCAGTGTGGATGAGGCCTAGATCTGTTTGGAGAGGGGGGGAAGAGATTTTTTTTTTTTTTTTATCTTTCTCATTAGATTCCAAATGGAGGGATTGTCAGGAAAGATAGAAGTCAATCTTTCTTTCCAAAGTTGACTTCTATGGGCTTTAAGGGCATCTCTCTCTCACTGCAGAATTGAGCCTATTCAGGATTCGTTTGTCTTGTTGTGTGCAGGTATTGTGAAACCTTTTTCTAGCCTTATTTTTCTCCTTGATCAGGTTCATGATAAATTCTGGCAAGTGGTTGAGCCTGAGGGCAGTTGTGTAAGTGGTGACTGTAAAGGGTGTGTTAATTTGTTGGGCCAGATCTTTAACAGCTGTTTCAATTTCTTCCTTGGATTTTATAAGCAGAACATAACCACTATATTTCGGGAGTACTTTGGTCAACCTTTCCCGTGATATGAATGAGTGTGTGTGGGGGGGAGACAATTTTTCTTGGTTTCCCAACTGCAGCAGTATTGGATTGTGATCTGATGAAAGATCGTTTAGTGTCATTAAACTGCACTGGAGTCTCACATTCTGCAGTATGACTATATCCAAGACATGAGCAGTGCCATACGTATTATGATGGGTAGGTTCAGTGGGACTTGCCACAACCGCGTTGTTGGATCCTGCATAGTTAGCAAGCATGTGACCGTTTCTATTGATAGTTCGACTGTCCCAGGCGAGATGCTTGGCGTTTAATTCACTAGCAATGATGACAGGCTCTCTGATGCCCAAGATGTCCAAATCCAAATTCAAGGATGGTTTGTGTATCCTTTAGGAATCTTTTAGTAGGGAATGGTGCAGGGTTGGATCTTCTGAAGTCTAGTAGCATATTTGCCAGAAAAGAGCCGATGATAGCTGTCAGATTTGTGTGTAGTAGCTGATCCTGTTCATGAGTTATCTGTTTAGAACGGATTATATCCACATATGTCCTTGTTTGTCGTTGCTGAGTTGTTTTTTTAAAGGCCTCTGACTGCGGCAGATGGGCTTCTGACAAATTTTGCTGGTCTTTGAGAGGCTGTGAAGCTGAGGCCTCTGGCGTGGATCTACTGGGGGAGGAAGAGTGCCTGTCTGTCTCCGATCTTCTATTTGTTGGGTTTTTGAATGCATCCCCTGTAGTTGGCTGTGTGTGTGACCACTGCAAGTTGGCACATTTAACCAGGGTGGTTTTCGGCTTTGTGCAGATCTGCAGATATTGGTTGGGTGACTGTCCCCATATTTTAGACATTTAAACTCAGCCTTACGTATTTTCTGGGCATGGCCAAATTTTTAATATCTGTGGCACTGACCTGTTGAAACCCTTTTCCTTAAGGGTTTTGGGCTGATTTTGAGTCCATGACTCATATATTTCAGGTCATATATATATATATATATGTATATGTTTGTAAGCTTGATTGATCTCAACTAATACTAGTGGCATCGGAGTCTTGTCTTTTTTGGTCATTCTGCTGACCTTGATAGGTCCTGATGGTGTAGATCAGCAGCCACTTCTGAGTTTTCGGAAGTTCATCACTGTGGTGGACTGAATCTTGATGCCGTCAGTGACATTTTTTGTGTAGTTATAGTTATATAGTTATAAGAGATCTATAGATTGGACATGGTAGCCCTTAGAGACATCCATCTTTTTTTTTCGCGCAGTATAATTGGAGTTATCTTTTTCTCTAGTGGAGACAGAGGAATCCGAAACGGGACCGTTTTCTTCCATTTCATCCTCTTTTGGTGGTTCAGAGGCCGTGGTTTCGCGCCGCGGACTTCCATGAAGTCTGAGGGGGAGGAGATCACCAAGTCCCGCCTCTCATCTGCTGGAGCATTGTCATCGTCCTCATCGTCATCTCCCTACATAAAGTATAAATTAAGTTCAAATTTTTTGGGAATCTTTTTCAGTATATTTATGGCTAATTCTCTGCTCAATGACTCTACTAGAGCGTCAGCGTCAACCCCACTCATACCGAGAAAACGAGGTGCAAAATCACTGTTTAAGAGCGCTGGTTCTTATGTCCGCGTAGTTGTCACGTAGACCCAGTCAGTAGTCTACCCGCAAAGAGAATCCCGTAGCCACAAAAGACTGCCAGCAAAACCAAGCGTTGGAAAAACGCGCGAAGTAGCAGCAATTTTTAGCTTTATAGTATCCTAATAAAATGGGAAAAGGAGTGTCACGAACTCACTTGGCCACAGAGTGAAAACCTACCTCCCTAAAATACCATACATCCACCACTGGTCCTCATAGCATGTGGGCCACACGGCCATCAGACCTCGTGCATTTTTTAAGCAGAGGGGGAGACAGTAGGTTTCAAACTGTGTTAATTCCAGTGCAATGTGAGTTTCCTGAAAAACCTTATATAAAATTCAATCAGGTACAGCCTAAAATAACACGTCCGATTACATTAAAAGTCAATAGTGAAAACCTGAAATTGATAATCAATTCGACTAATTCTAACGTATAAAAACCGAATTCGACTAATTCGGTTTTTATAGTGAGGGAAAAAAAAAAAAACAGTATGGCGCCCTTTAAGTTATTCAGTACGACGACGTTGTACAGAATAACTACAACGATATATATTATGGAGTAAACGGATTTATTAACAAAGAAATATATGCTTACACATGATGATTGTATATCCACAATTATCGGTGGAATCTTGGTCGAATAAAGCATTAACGACTGTAGATTACGTACTCGAAATGGGTACATTGTCTTTCAAATCAGGTTTCATTAGCACATAGAAAAGTTCTCTGTCATCTTGGAGAAAAAGGGTTGGACATTTACGCGCCTCTGTAGTGCAATTAGAAGAATGACGGCATGTTGTGCCCTTCGATTGGAAAAAGCCTAAGTTCGATTCTCGTCATGACGAGAGAGGAATCTTTATATGTTTTTTCAATTGAATGTGAGTTAGCCGATCTCATACGGAAGTTCATCCCGCATACAGACAAATCGGCCTTAAATACACACAATTTACAGACAAAAAATATTAGTGGTTGTGGTAGGCAGTAGATGGCGTTGGTGCAGGTGATGATGGAAGTGGCGGTTCGCTGTGGTTGGTGGATTAAGTGGTGTAGAGTAATAGAGTAGGTACCCTCCCTCTATGAGTCTTGACTCCTTGGAGGTGTCATGTCACGTAATAACAGCTGCTGGGCATATTATGTAATTTTATCCCTCAGTTAATCAAGGTTTGAAGGTGGATCATGGTGCAGTACCCATTCCTTCAGCATATCCCAAACGAAGGCGTCAAGTGACGTGAGATCGGAAAGAATGCCATTTCCATTAAGGCAGAACACTCCCGGTACGTCGGAACCGCTCGATTAAGGCAATGATGACACTATTGCTTGGGGCACGCTCACGGAAACGACGAACAAACTGCTCACAAACATATCGTAGGCTTGGACTATTTGTTTTACTAACTCCGTATGAAAGAATATAATGCTCAACAATAAACATCTTTTCTTCCAACGTCAACATCATGGCTACAGCTAAATGTAACGGCATAGACTTATATATCTGGATACTGCGCTAATGTGCAAAACTTGCAGGTTCCTTTCAGGCAACCACCCTGCTGGCCATGCTTCCCAAATAAATAATTATCCACTCCCATCATGGGTTTATTTTTTTAATTTAGTTTTATATTACACTACATAATGTTATAACACAGTAAACTCATACAAAATAAATATGCAAATATGGTAATTAGATAAATGTTTTAGATAGTTTGATATTTTAATAATTAACATTAATGTTATCATTAATGTTAATTACCCTAAACGCCCTGCCTACTCCCATCGGGAATTAAAAGAGGTTAGCCAATTTTATCATTATTATTATGTGACACCTCCAGGGAGTCCAAAGACTCATCGAGTGTGCCATCAGCATTGCACCCCTTGATAATTGAATTGAATAATTGAACCCCTTCCAACTACTAACCGCGCTCTAACTTGCTTAACTTTTTTGCTGAGCCATATATATATATATATATATATAATATATATTCAAGATACCAAGCAATTTTATAAGCTAGGTTTTAATCCTTTTTCCCAAGTAAGCAAACAGACAAGTAAGTCAAGTTTGCGCCCGAACGTAGTTCAAGTCTGAGGCAACTCATGATAAAGGAAATACTAAGGAAAGTGATCGGAGTAAGCTCCGATCACTTTCCTTGGTATTTCCTCCTAATGCAAAGCACATCCCATAACGGAGATGTATGATGCTATGCATCAAAGGCAAGGGCCACTACACAGACCGGTTTTCGACCTTTATTGAGGTCTCGTCAGTGGGAGCCAGACCAAAAAAATGGCAAGGTTGAAGTAATGCAGAGTGATTATATATATATATATATATAATTTATAAGATCGTTCCAATACATGACAATATATCTGCTTGTTATTTACTGAATAGTTAGAAATTGACTGAAATAGTAAGTGGATTTACTTTAATTAGTTTGTATTTTCAGTGTGCAACTATACACACACACACACACCTAAACCTCTTTTTACCCGGTAGATACGTTCCTAAAAATTACGCGTAAATAGAATTCGCGTAAAAAGAATTACTGATTCCATAGTAAAAGTGAAGATTTGTTCCAAACTCGAGATATAAGCAAAATAATGAAAAAAAAAAAAACAAACAAACATTAAATTCGTTAGGATCATAAGATTTTTATTTACATTTCATGGAGAACGCAATACATATAATGAATTTTAATAACTTTAAAAAAAAAAACATATTCATTACAGTTGTTTGCTAAGGAATCTATAAAGAAAATTATGTTATTCGCTATCAGTTTCTGACAATAAACGCGAAAGCGTTCGTTTTCATGAGACTGTAATATCACTAGAACTACTAGATATAGTATTATCGTCATCGACTTCCGCCTGAACTTGTGGAATTCTTCTTGTCATGTCTTGAACAAAAGTACTACTGGTTGTTTCAGTAGTTTTAAGCATGAACTCAGTTAATAATCGCTGTGCTGATGCTTTAGATAAGTGGCAATATAATTCTCTGTATGAAGACATTAACAACTTAAGCTGACGTGAAAACTTCTCAGCACGTTCTTCATTTGGATCATGTCGGGCAAAATAATTGCCTAAAGTACTGG
Organism: Typopeltis vanoorti; assembly: GCF_054136105.1. Taxonomy (NCBI): domain Eukaryota; kingdom Metazoa; phylum Arthropoda; class Arachnida; order Uropygi; family Thelyphonidae; genus Typopeltis; species Typopeltis vanoorti. The sequence goes on along the minus strand of NC_143570.1, from coordinate 55,217,278 downwards.
CCAGTTTAAGACCTTCTTTAATTATATCAGCAGTAAAAGTAGGATTATCTTGATCATTATCATTAACTTCTTTGCTTTCAGGAGTCTCAGAAACAATCTCCACTATTTCGTCTTCGCTAAGAGGTTTATCAATTAACAATTCTTCGATATCTGCCCGACGTAAGATCATCGAATCCTACGTCGATTTCACATGCCAAACTTATTATATTGGGGAATTCTGCAGTATGATTGAAAGGAACAGATTCTCTTTAACATATGCCGGCCAAATAGCTTTCCAGCATGCATTCATAGTTTCTGGTCTCAATTCAGATAACGATAATCGAACCTGATCAATACAATCCATAATTGAAAAATTTTTCCACACGTCCATGACTGACAGTGTTTCATCATCATTTAGCTTGTTCAAAACGTACTGAAATGTTCGTCTGATATAATATGTTTTGAAAGTCACAATTATACTCTGATCTGGAGGTTGTAGCAATGATGTGGTATTGGGCGGCAGAAAAAAAAATTGCAGATTTGGGTGTTCTATGGCAGGATGACCGGGTGCATTATCAATTCACACAAAGCATTTCACTGAGTAGTTCCACAAACATTTTGTTTGTGGAACTACTCAGTGAAAATATCAATGGTCACCCAAGCTTTTTTTGTTGACCATTCAACGAACTGGCAATTTTTGAAAATCGACACCTTTCATTGGCCGTGGTCTTAATGATCGATTTATGAGCAGTGGTTTTAACATCCGATCTCCTAAAGCGTTCGAACAAAATAGGAGTATTATGCGATCCTTTGCTGCTTTGAACCCACCAACAGTTTTTTTGCATTTTTGATACGCAAGTTCTGTTTGGCATTTTTTTTTCTTTTTTTTTTTCAGAAAAGCCCGGTTTCATCCATATTCCAAACTTGTTCACGAGTGCAACGTCCATCTTCAATTATTTTAGCAAGTTTTTGTGGAAATGCTTTAGCAGCTGTTTCATCAGCAGAAGCCGTTTCACCTTTAATTTTTATATTATGAAGAGCATGTCTTTTAATAAACTTAGCCAGCTAACCATTGCTTGCATGAAATTCATATTTTTTCCTCGATTGAGGTGAAGTATCTGGCTGCAGTTTTTTAATCTGGTCATAAACTCTCAATGCTGATTGCTTGATGGAATTTCCGTCAACTGGCATTCTTTTTTGTACATTATCTTCTATCCACATCATTAAAGTTTATCGGCCTTTTCTAGAACAACATCTCTTGTGTATGATGATAATTTCGCGCTCGATTTTGTACCACAACATACCGCTTTTCTAATAGTCTCTTCATTTTTCTTTAAAGATCTGACATTTGATTCACGAACTCCAAAATGCTTACCAACACCGTCGCACCTTCCCCAGTCTGAAGACAATCTAAAATTTGAATTTTTATATCCAAGGAAACGGCTTTCCTTTTTTTTTTTTTTTTTTTTTTTTTGGTTATCGGCAACATCATGTGAGGCAGTGGCGCACCCAGAGGGGGAGCCAAGGGGCCCGGGCACCCCCCCCCAAAGAAAAGGAAAAAACACTAGAAAATTTTTCAAAAATCTTTTCCTAATTAAAACTTATTTTTTTATTTGTGTTGTGTCTTCAATTTCTATACTACTTATGAATTAGCGATCACTGCAGATGCTCAGTCATAGGTCGTATGCGATGCGTAGTGTGTATTCGCAAATCGTCTACTCAACTCCCCCCCCAAGGTTAAACCTTTAGCGCTCGGCTCCTTCCAAGATTAAATCCTGAGTGCGCCACTGATGTGAGGGCTGGATTAAAATCTTCGGTTAATGAAATGAAAGTTTGAAAATTACATATAGCTTATCATTTATTATTTCTTGGCAAAATTATTAATTTTATAATGCGATTTTTATTTTGATGATGATGATCATCATCATCATGCGTATCAAGGATTTAGGCCTAGCATGGCCTGTTCCGGCCTTAGAAGTCATCGTCGAATAGTTTAAGAGGACGTCCTGCTAAGAACTGCTTTTTTATGCGCATTCAGTTATGTAATTCGGGAATTCCCAATAAATGAAATTCGTAAGAATTTAGAATTTTCTTAATTGAAACGCGAATGCAATTCTACAAAATTCTCAGAATTTTCTTGAATTACGGATATTTTTTTAACTTAGACTTTAGGTTGGTTGCGTAAAAGTGAATAAAAATTGCGTAAAAAAATATTATTTTTCATATCTCAATTCACGTAACTCCGATTTTGCGTAAAAAGAGATTTATGTGTGTGTGTGTGTGTGTATATATATATATATATATATATATATATATAAACTGTACAAAACTCGCAGGTATATACAGTTTATATACAGTATATAAATATATATATATATACCTGCGAGTTTTGTACAGTTTATTTATATATATATATATATATATTTTTTTTTTTATATACTGTATATATATATTTTAGATACTTCTCATCATTATATAATCGCCACATTTTATATACTGTATATATATATTTTAGATACTTCTCATCATTATATAATCGCCACATTTTATATACTGTATATATATATTTTATATACTGTATATAAACTGTCTTCCGAACTGAACATCCGGGAATCTCATATGACGTGTCTGCTATTAGTGCTCATCGTGGGCCACCTTGTTTTAACAGTATTGCAGACATCTGGTGGCGTAGTTAACCTACTCATTTCCAATATGGCTAGTGTCGATAGGTTGTGTGTTATGCTTATTTTTTTTTCGACGCATTTTAATAGTTTTATAGAAGGCTTACCTTGGGAAAATAGCTGTAAGTATTTGAACTGTAGAAATAGTGATGATGAATGCTTTCCTTTTGTATGAAAGTAAAAGTCGTTTGTCATTGTAATTTTTGGTTTCTCAGGTGGACCTTAAATCTTTGCTAATACACTAACTTATTTTTGTTTTACTTTTAATTCATATCATATGTTATATCATATCATATGGTATTTGTTATTGTTTTTTCTGTGTTGTATATAGGGAGAATGTAATATGTGGCCATATGATTTTTATTCATTAGCGTTAAAGAGTTTAATAAAATTTTTCATCGGGTGTGTGCTTAACCGATAAGAATGGCAAAAAAAAAAAAAAATCTTATGTTGAGTTGTTGTTTTTTTTTTTATACAGTCTTATTGTGAAAATGCAATGTCAACTTATTGCCCGTTATTGGGGAGATATTTGTTATATGGCAGGCGCTTGTGAACAGCCAACTATTATATTCGCTGTAAAATTATACAGCACTGATATTAGATGAACACATGTATGTAGCTACATTATGTTAGATCGGAATGTAGTTAAAGAAACAATGAATACATTTCCTTGTGAGTCAAAATTAGCAAAATGAGAATTCACTGATTGCATGAGCACGAGAACACGTGATCTCAGTTATCTTGTAAACCGTATAGCGCAGCCCCCCGACAGTCCAGAGGCCCCGTTAAAGCATGTTGCATAAGGAAGTGACAATAAACGAAACTGATTTGATTTTTTTTTTTTTACAGGAATAACACAACTGTGCATATTTGCAATTTGCCAGTGTATCTGACCCTATTAATTGATATACGAAATTGTCATAAATATAATTTGATTACAACTTTGGAAAAAGTAATTCTCTGGAATAATACGCATAGTAAGAGTACTTATTCTGGAATGTTGCATAAAGTGATATAGCAGAAGGGCTTGCAGTTTTGTAAAGGCTCTTAGGAATGAGTGCCCCAAAATTTGGATAACTGGTAACAAGTATTTTATACAAAAGTGTCAATAAAAATTTCTATATTTTTGAAATTTTATATCCATACATGTTAAATAAAATTATTATTATTATCCAGGCCTCCATGGAGTCAAAAGACTCATTGTGGGAGGTCGTTTTTAGGAAACACAAAGTTTATCATACCACACCTTGAACCCATTGAACGTTCCCGTTCCAACCAGGCAATGCATTCCAAGGTTCAACACCCTCCATGCAAAGAAACCACTCCTCACCCTCACGCCTCCTTTCGTAACTTCCAGGGATGGCCCCTTGTCATCGCTCCTTCCCGCCGTTCCACCAAGTAAAAGAACTCTCCAATGTCTCTACCCTGTAACTTCCTCTCAACAGTTTAAAAGTCTCGATCATATCACCTCTTCTCCTGCTATCCACCAAACTCTGCAGTCCAAATGAATCTAGGTTACCAAGTAAAGAAATAAAAAGAAGTATGCATGGTTCATATTGTAAACCAGAAAACTTGAAACGATTTAACTTGAAAGGAATATGTTTCTTTCAAGTTAAATGGTTTCTTTCATCTTTAAAATTTCTTAACTTCAAAAATTTATCTTTGTTTCCCTTCCTTTGCTCAGAGTTAAGAATATTAATAAATGATTTTTGAAATAAGTTTGGTTTAGGATTAAGCATTTTTTGATACTAAATAAAACTTATTTCAAAATGTTTTATTTATTAATCTCTTTAATTTTTACATTCAGGAGACCCTCAGATTAGTTTGCAAAGTAAAGAAATTTTGAAGGATAATTATTTGGTATGCTTAATTGTAGGACTACATATGGAAATACATTTTTAAATATTACACAGCATACTGGTACTTTCTAGATATTATTATGGGTATCTCCATAGAGTCACTCATTGTGGGAAACCTACACAAACCATTATTACCACACCTATCATACCTTGCCTTAAACATATTCGCTATCAGGGCATTCACAATTGCACGATTCATTCCAATCATTCACTAGCCTCCAAGCAAAAAAATATAGTCACACATCTTTATTAACTCCGCTCTTAAACAACTTCCAGGGGTTGACCCTCTAATTCTCTCTCTTTCTGCTCGTCATGCATTTAAAAATTTCATTCATGTCTATCTTATAGAATTCCTTTAGTAAGTTATAAGTTTGTATCATGTCCCCTCTTTTCCACTTGTCAACTAGACTTTACAACCTACATATATCTTCTGGCTCTCTTCATAGGAAACATTCCACAGATCTTTAATTATTTTGGTAACCCATCTTTGGATCCACTCCAGCAAGTCTGCATAATAGTCAAGATGCAACTAAATCATGAATTTTCAGAGAGGCATAATAATCTCTATATCTTGACTTTTAAGTATGTTCTTCAACATACAAGTGATCCTGTGAGGTATTTTGCCAATTTTTGCAATGTGTCCTCCGAACTTCAACTCTCGACCCAGATCCCTAGTCTCGTCAATTTCCTACAATGATTCTTCCATACCATTAGTGTAACTGCATGTTATCTGTGATGTTCCACAGATTACAATCCATCACATAGTGGAGAGAATCATAGCAAAATCACAAAAAAACTTGTATTTTGCAACATTAAATTGACAACTATTATTCTTTGTGAACTCTTCCAGTCTATTTAAATCATGTTGCAGAATGTCTACGTACCTTTTTATGAACTATTGTCTTACCCAGATTAGCATCAGCCAACAACTAAATCCCCCACCTCTTTAATCATTCACTGGATCATCATCAGTCATGAATTTTCTGATGTGTCCCCTCAAAGGGTGTGCAGGCTACTGTGACTTTATTACATGATTAAGTTCACATTACTACTAATTTTCTATTGGTAATTTTCTTCCCAAGTAGTTTATTACTTGTCAGCACTAATATTGTTGTATAACATTTTGATTCTTTTAAAGCCTCTGTTAATTAATCAATTCACTTGGATTTTGGTCTTCTTCTTCTATTCCTTTTTCCTGCCATCATTACACAAACACTTGTTTTGCTAACCTTTCATCTTCTCATCTGTTTAAGTAGCCATACCATCTCAGATTAGTTTTGCTCACACATTGAATTCTCATGTCAAGGTCCTTCCTAATATCTTCATTTTTAATGATTTCTTCCATTGATGTGATGTGTTCACTTCTAATCTTAGAACTCTCATATCTGTGATCTCTAATCTTTTTATTAAGTGCTTTATTTTTAACTCAACTATCAGATCCATAGCTTAAAACTGGTTTGAACAGTCTTGTATCCTACTAGTTCAGTGTTTTAGCTCTCATACGGAGGTAAATGGTTTTTTCTCCTCGAAACTCGGGTTTTTCGTCCCTCAGAACAGGCAAACCGGCCCTGTGAACACATACACACGGATTCTACAGTCAAAAATACATAGAAGGTCCTTCGTTGGAGGACACAATCTCATCCGGTCCTAAGGGACAGATGAGGAAATTAGCTAAAACACAACAACAGTGTTTTAGCTAATTTCTCTCTTATTCCATATAAATTTATTCAGCTGGGTCCCTACCATGCCAACTTTGATCATTCTGTTGTTTATTTCCATATTTAATTTGCCTTCTTCGCTGAAAATTGTGCCAAAATAGCTGAAATATTTTACTTATTCTATAGCATTCTCCATTGAGAATGCAGCTAAAGTTTAGGTTCCCGCCTGTTTTCAGTTTTGGTATTTTTATTGCTGATTTTGTGCTAAATTTGTTACATCTGTTTATTTGACTTAGATAATCATGGAGACTTGCACAGGATGTGTTTAGGAGTACATCATCTGCATAAAGAAAAGATCCAAGTTTGATATCTCCAATTGTAATGTTTAACACCACTTTCTTTGTTAATATGATCCATATAGATAATGAATAAGAGAGGAAATAGTGTGCACCCTTGTCTTACACCTGATTTTACTTCAAACCATTTTCTTGTATTTCCTTCATTTCTAAATGCTGACTTACAACTTAAATATAGACAGTGTATTGCTCTGTATAATGTTCCATTTACCCCATATAACTGTAAAATTTTGAAAAACTTTGCTTTGGACATCTTGTCATATGTCTTTTCCAGATCTACAAAATTTAAATACAGATCGTTGTTATATTCCCATGATATCTATGTGTCTTAAAATGAAAAGCGGATCATGAGAGCCTTTATTTGGCTGGAGCCTAGATTGTTCTGCAAGTTTCCCTTTCACAATTTTTCTCAGCCACTTCTCAGTGATGGTTATGTAAATCTTACCTGAAATACTTAGTAGAGAAATTCCTGTAATTCTCACATTCATTTTTATTCTTCTTTTTATAGATAGAAACTATGAGAGCTCAACTCCCAATCATCATCTGGAATTCACCCTTACCTGGCCTCTGAATTATGCATTGGAGCTACTGCAAAACTTTTATACCATCATATATTCAACATTTCTGATCAAATATCTATTCCAGCTGTTCAGTTCAGTATGTTCTTCATATTGAGCTGAACAGTGTCTCAAAAACCTGAAATGTGCAAAACTGCTTGTGTGCAGTTTTGCACACTTTTGATAGCATTTTCTACCTCAAGTACTGATATGTACTCCTCTCTGTGTTCCTCTTGAATATTTTTTACTGTCATTTTGTCACTGCTTAGTTAATTTAATAGTTTTCAAAATAATTAATCCAGACATCCTTGTATCATTAATATGCAAATTGAACCTAAGTGTCCCCAATATAGGACTTTGAGGCTAGTTAGTTGAATTCTTCTAAATTCCACTCTACTATTTACCCTCTGAGATGTCAAGCATTCTCCCAATCCATGCTACCATCCTCATATTCATTCTAATTTACTCCAAATTATGAAACAGATTTACATGTTATATTCTGTCAGATATCTCAAAGACTAGCAGTACTGTGGTGTAGTTATTTTCTTTATTCTATTCTCTGTCATTCTATTATGAAATGTGAGTGAATTACTAAATTGAGACCTGCCTTTATGAAGCTGTGCTGCTCACCATGGAGTATCTTATTCCTCTACGCCCATTCTTGAATTCTACCTATGACTAACTTTTCCAATACCTTTTTAACCTTCACTATACTAATCCATCTGTAAATGTTTCCCTCTGTCTTTGAGTCACCCTTATGTAATGGAAATATCTTACCCCATTTCCAGTCCCTCAGAACCTTGCCAGAATTAAAACTTAGGTAAAATAATTTTGTCAGAGATACTGTCAGTTCTCTTGCATATTCATATAGTATATGGGCCAACATGACATTCTGTCCTGCTGCTGTGTTCACATTCATACTTTTCAGTATGATGAACACCTCCAGTTCATTGTTAACTTTTATATATATACAGGGTGTTCGGGATAAATTTGACATATTTATAATTAATTATATTTTTCCGTAAGTTACATGTATTAACACACACTTCTCTTCATTTAAAAGTTTGGACCCTTCTTCATTCATATACAAGATGTCAGAAAGGATGGATAGCTGGAACCCACCTGAATCATGGAAGAGAATAACTTGTATCATGATGATTCGTGCCCGCCATCAAAATAAGGATATTACGACTGCTGCCCAATGCTCCCTGAATACAGTAAAAACAATCAGGCATGAACTAGAGACTTGCAATGGTGACTACGAGGATGTAGCAAGAAGAAAGATCCCTAGCAGACGATCTGATTGCGTTCGTACAGCAGAATTCCTCGCAAATCTGCAGAAACAGGTGTTGAAGAACCCTGGCATTGGAATTCGGGCTTTGTTCGTGGAGTTGCTAACTGTAGTCAAGCCCTGGATAACAAGGGTAGCCAATGGTAGGCCGTATGTATGGCAGCAGGATTCGGCCCCTTGCCACACCTCTGGGAAAAGTCAAAAATGGTTGTCTGAAAATTTCTACGACTTCACCAGTCCAAATGTTTGGCCTCCAAACTCCCCAGACCTTAACCCCATGGATTATTTTGTATGGGGCGCAGTTGAAAAAGACACCAATCGCACTTCCAGTAATACAAAAGCCCAGTTAATGGATAAAATTAAAACAGTTTTTGCGGCCCTTCCCAGGGAGACTGTAGCATCAGCTTGTTCGAGGTTCCGAAGCAGAATTGAAGCTGTGATCGATGCTAATGGTGGTTATTTTGAGTAAATCTTGTTGATAGTATTGTAATTAACTCTGCCTGTAATGTTTTTTTGTCAATTCATTAAATTTAATAGATACAAAGAAGATTTTCTTTTTCCTTACGAAACTGTCAAATTTATCCCGAACACCCTGTATATAAAAAGTGCATAACATACAACTCTCATGTCAGTTACTAACTCATTGGCAATGTCAGTCTCTGTGTGGATGATATACCTTCTTGCAAAGTGATGAATAAATTATATAAATTAAAGTTAATAAATAAAAACAGTTCTCTGTTATATTGGTTGACAACCTAAATAATCTCCTAGAGCAGTGCTTCCCAAACTTATGGATGTCAGGGTCCCCTTTGGAAAAATTAAAATATTTCACTGTCCCCCTCGAAAAAAATCATAATATATTGACATATATTATTATAATATTTATTGTATTTATATTCAATACAAAACATACACGGCAAATATTGCAAAAATCAAATGCAAATATTACACTTTTAGCGTCTTGCATACACATTTGACATGGCTCATTATCTCATATTTTTATATAGATAGATAGATTGTTATTGTACATTTGCAGTACAAGCACATGAAACATAAAACGATTAGTAATAAAGAAAGAATTAAAAACATAAAAGAAGTTTAATAGCAATTTAATGTGATGGATGTGTTTCAATACTGCTACACCAATATCAGGTGAAATATTTGAAACTGCGATTCTTAGATTTCTGTTTTGAAATGAAACTTATATGAATAAGCATAGTTTTACTAATATTCATTAAGCACCGAAATACGCAAGAAGCAAAATTTGTGAACCCGTACAAATGTGTGATTTTTTCATTAAAATATAAAAAATAATAAATAATAAAAATTAAATATGTTTCTTTTAAGATAAAAAAAATCTACTTAGTCTTAAAAGATTTTAAATTTGTTTTCATTGTTTTACCCCTCCTCCCCAACAACAAAACCTATGGCTCCCAAGGGGACCGTGGCCCACAGTTTGGGAGCTGTCCTAGAGGACCTAGACTGTCTGTATCCTGAAGAGCTCCTTCATCCTTCTTGCATAAATATTCTGCATAGATATACACACACACATATATAAAAGTTGTGTGTGTGTGTATATATTAAGTGCATAAAATTTTACAGTGAAAAAGTAAATTAAAATGCTTTCTATCTTGCATATGAGTCCTGCTTGGAATTGAATCAACAGATCTTCAAGTTTGTATAGTGTTTGTTACATGTTAATGAGTTGTTAGTATTGGTTCTAATAATATTTAGTTGGGCTTCATGATTGTCTCTTCATGCACTTTTGCTTTAATAACTTTTTTGACAAAAAATGCTGATTCCACTGATTCGCAGGGTGTCAAAGCATTTTGTTCCTTCCCTGTCACTGAAATCGTTACTTCTGGTTTTTGGACCTGTGTTATCAACTTGAACCTGGTTTTTAAAACTGAATGTTAGACATATTGTACAGGAATCTTAAAAGTATTAACTACAATTAAAAACATTATTCATGATCACAGAAATTTTTTGTTTGCAGTAATTCTTAACCTTCACATTATTTTATTAAAAAAAAAAATCTTCACATAAAGAGCAAATCTGTATAGCACAGCCATGTAGACAGTTGCCCTTTGGATAGAGCATTACACTGTCATGTGACATTTGTTCTTTGGCTAGTAAAAAGACATGGGCTCAAATATAGTCTAGGATGTGAGCAACATTTTGGATTTTTCAATGGAAAATGAGTTAACCAGTCTCACATAGAGATAGCAGGGCTTTTTCCTGCATACGGTTAATAGGTGGTCTAGTAAATTATAATTGCCAAGAAATTATATTCTTGTTTAATCGTTTTTCAAGTGTATGCAAACTAAGTTAAGCATTTTTATTATTTTTTGCTATTCTTTTGCTATTGAGTCACATGACTCTTCATGGACCAGACTACTTGTATATAGAGGCTCATGACTTCATTATTTGCCTTAGTATCTCATAATGCAAGGAACACTTCCTTTCAGAAGTGCATAATGCTGTGCATTAAGGGAGGGTCACTACCCAGCCATTTTCAACCTTTACTGAGGTCTCATCATTGGGAGCCAGATCCAGGAAGATACCAAGGTTGAATTGATGCAGAAGTTATTATATTTTATTCTATCGTGTTCTACCATCATTTTATGTTACAGTTTAAGCCAATGTTTTTCAAGCTTTCAGTACCCATGTATCCCTTTTAAAATTTTAGTAATATTGACATATCCTCTCTTAGGCTATGACAATTTGGAAGAAGTTATAATATTTCATTCAAACATGAATAATTATAGGAGCATTTATATTTTAATATTTGCATTTTATAATAAATTAGAAATGAGATTTTTTTTAAAAATTAAGTAGATTTTAGTTATACAAAGCCAATAAGCACATAATAGAAACAAATTAGAAAATTGAAATTTTCAATAATTTAATGAGACAAATGAAATTTACCAGTGAGTCAGATGACATAGCTTGAACTATTTGGATTTAAACTTTTAATTCTTCAGGAACTTTTCTAAAACTTTAGGAAATATTAGTTTAAGCCAATAGGATTACAATTTGTCAAATAAATTTCAGATTGCCAGCTGTCATTGTTCCTTTAATATTCAGGTAGATACCTAAAAGGGTGCACCACCAGAAGGTGAGGATTGGACATTTGGTCAGAATTCCTAATCAGTTCTCTGCATTCCTTAAATGGCTATATGGAGGTCTCCCACTACCCTGCTTTGGCCCATAAGCACCTCATCTAGTTTCTTTAGAAGACAGAAATATAAGATTTGATGATATTGGAGTCTTGACTGATAACAGCTTGATTTGGAGTAAAATTGTCAATAGGAAGGTAGTACTATATCAAAAAAGTTAAATCATAACTATCATATGCTGTACACCTCCTTGAGGAATTTTAGGATGATGGTGTGTCATCCTAAAATTATATGTCATACCAGGGCTAGTTTTATCATTAGGCGAATCTAGGCACTCGCCGAGGGGTGCTAAGACTTATTTAAGATGTAATAATTTTCTTGCTATACAGATATTAGGAGTAATCATATGTATATACAAATGTATTGGTTTTGGTTAATAATTTTTTTTAATGTTCATAATGATATTATTTTTATAAATATCCACATGCGTAAGTGTACTTGTGCGAGTATGACAAAATATATAGAGAGAGACAATTTTGCCTAGGGGCATCAGATACTCTCCCACCGGCCCTGTGTCAAACAAATAACAAAAAGGTATATCATCTTATTCGCTTAGAAAAAGGATTAACAAGCCAGCCTGGCTGGCCAAGTGGTTAGTGTATCCGCTCTCCAGCAAAGGTTGCAGGTTCGAATCTCGCTGTAGGCATGGATGTTTGTGATTGTCTTGGAAAATATTAGAGGTGGTGGTCGGCGGTAGATGGCGTTGGTGTAGTTGCAGTCAGTTGGTGAATTGAGTGGTGGAGATGGAGAGTTGTAGAGCAGGTGCTCTTCCTTGTCGACTCTTTGGACTCTCTGGAGGTGTCTAATAATCTTAATAATTTCTTGGCAAGTATAATTTACTTTTTAACCAAGTTAAAAAAAAATTCTTCGCCCTAACGTTACCTTACTTGGAGTCATTCTTGATTTAACATAAGGTGTTTTCACACAGAAGCTCTTGTTTACAAACACTTTTTATAATTTGCACATATCCCTCTTTTAAAGACTACAAACATATTGCTTACTCCAAGCTACCAGATCTGGACTGTTAACTTGGTCATGGATAATAAATAAGTGAACTCACCAGAGAGCCTATCAATTTGTCATGAAGGACCACTATTGCCTTCATCCATGATCAAATCATTTTTCCATGGTCAGATTATTGTTTCTGTTTTCCTGATCCAAACCTTTACTCAGATGAATAATAGAAATAATTTTTAAGGGCTTCAACCCTCTCTCCCATTTGGAATTCTTGATTTTCCAGTAATTGTGCCAAGACAGTGAAAGCAAACATTCTGGTTACTCGCTATATATCATGGTGGTTTGGTTCCTCTCTTCAGATTTCTCCATTACTCTACTTTCATGCATTCTTCTTTCTGTATGTAAATGAACCTCTCACTAACCTTGCATCCTATACATAGCGTTGCTCATAGCAATGTATTTCTTTCATTTTCTTCATTGGAACTTAGTGATGATGTCCTTTGGTTAGAATGGCCTGGGTTTAATTTCCATCCAGGATTGAAAAAAAACCTTTATGAGCTGTTTAATTAAAAGTGAGTTAACTAGTCTCGTACCAAGGTGGAAAGGTGTTTCCTCCCAGAAAATTGGGCTTTTCATTCTGCGAAATAGCAAAAATTGTTAGAAGAAGACACATAATGGACATAATACACTGGCCACTTAACCTTAATTGCTTCGGCCATAATTGCAAACAGCAGCAAATTCCATATGATGAATTTCATTACTTGGTGTGAGACCACTGCTCCACTTATTTGAGGCCTGAAGTGGCTGAAAAAAAAAATTCCATAGGATTTCCAGATTATGTAATAAATCAATAAAATGTGGGGAAAAAAAAAAATTTAATAAAGAGAAAAATTCCTTGCCCATCCATATTACTTTATGTACTATAGGTTTGCAACTGTTCACTGGTGGGAGTTTTATTTAAAAAAAAAACAAACCTTCATTTGACAAACCTTACTAGTATATAATCATTAGAAGCTTCAAAATCTTCCATAACAAATTCCTTTAACTCATCCCCTTGCTATTCTTCTCTTGAGTGAAGGTAGTCTTCTGAATTTCAAAGCTGCCAACTCAGTCCTGCGAGAACTCAGTAGTTCATATGAGAAATATCTCGCTTCACGCTCTTCAATTTAGAGAATTCTCAGATCTCCAAATATAACCAGTTTTTCTTTTTAGAATTACTTGCACTTCTGTCCTTTTCTGACACAAGCATATCTCAGCCATTGCTTCTTCACCCTCTAAACTAGGTATACTTTTCTACTCAAGACGCCACACCTTACTTATACATTGGGTAAGGTGTAGTGTCTTGAGCAGAATCCACCATATAATCCTCTTAAAGAGCCCAAACATCAGAACTAATACTAATAACCCTACCAAGCATCACATCATCTGCAAGAATATTCAGTTGCTTGTTAAACCTTCCTACTTCCTGATACTGCTCTCCCATATACAGCTGTTATCAGAAAGCCAATTTGGAACTTTCAGAAGAGAGAAATACAAGTATGAAGTAAGCAAAATGCTGAAAGATCTCACATACCATGATGACTTAGACAAATACTACCCTAAATGCAGCAAAGAAAAGTATCCTAAGGGCTATAGGAAAAAAGTTATTTCAAGCTATACAAAGGTTCACCAAGAATTTGCCAGTAAAATAACTGAAGGAAATGAATTATTTAACATCTTAAAAATTGGAAGCTCTCCAGAAATCAGGATCAAGTACAACAAGATAAATGCTGAAATTAAACAAAAATACAATACATTACAAAGAACTAGGTGGCGAGAATTTTGCCAAAACTTAATCCAAACACTTCAAATTCCAAACTTTGGAAACTGACTGCTAATTTACAAAGAAACTTACCAAAGGCAAGTGAGACAAACACTTAAAGATCCAGATAGAAATATCAAAATCGGAGACAGGGAGATCGCAAATACTTTGGCCTTCATTTTCAAAATATAAGCAAACTAGAGATGAATACTAGGAAAAACCATCAAATATCAAAACAGGCTCAATAGCAGAAAAATGCTTTAAATTCCTCAAAATACAAAAACAAATTATTCTAAAATAATTTCTATCTTCAGATCCTTCTCCTCCCCCACAAAATGCTCTCTACCCACCCTTAATAATAATATTATTATTATACATGTAAAAACCCAGGTTTTTTAAATAATTTCCCCACATTACTTTACCCCACTTTCCCAAACCCCCTTCTTTTAACAGCTTAACAGCAGATGAATGCATATCGCCAGGATAAGGAGACCGCAAACAACATCCAAAAAAGGTATGTCTGAATTTTCCTCCTTTATTATTCTTCATATATTAGGTTTATAACACATCAGTAATGTCCTAAGATTTGACTAAAGAGCATAACATTGTTAAAAAAAAAAAAAAAAAAAAAAAGGGCACTCCAAACGAAAGTTGGCGATAATAGCTATAAAAATAATAAATTATTCTGGGATCCATTTACAATCTCTGAATTGAGAGATGCCTTGGAGAGACTAGGTATAAATAAATCATGTGGACCAGATGACATACAAGGAATTATGATCAAGCATCTTCCTTCCCTATCCCTAGATTGGCTACTTCGCCTATACAATAATAGCCTAAAACAAAGAAAAACTCCAAAAAACTGGAAGACAGCCACAATCATACCAATTTTAAAGCCTAACAAACTTCAAGACCAACCAGGAAGTTATAGACCAATTTCATTGACTTCAATCCCAAGCAAATTGATGGAAAAAATTATACTCTGTTTGAATTACTATCTAAACAAAAGTCAGTTTTGTTTAGATAGTAATTCCACTCAATTCAAGATAACTTCCAGACCAAATCCATCATCGCAGCTTTTAATAGATTTTAACAATGCCTTTGACAAGGTGTGGAGGCAGAAACTCTTTTCCAAACTTTGTCGTATTGGAATAGAAGGGAAAGTTCTAAACTGGATTTATGACTTTCTAAGCAATAGAACAATTCGAGTTAGAATAAATAATACCGTTTCCAAGAAAGTGAAAATAACACAGGAACTCCCTCAAGGCACCATTTTGAGCCTACTCCTTTTTTCCATCTTCTTAAATGACTGATAAAAACATAAAGAAACAAAGATAGCCATGTTTGTGATGATTTGGTCCTATTCTTAGCTCACAACAACTTGGAAACAGCAGAAGGTCACTTAAACAAAGCCATTGAAAGTTTATCTACATACTGTGAAAACCAAAAAATCAAAATTAATCCTCCTAAATCAGAAATTTGTGTATTTACCATTAATAACTACCTCAGAAAGTGGAGACCAAAGATTAAGCTAAACAGTCAACTAATTACATTTAATGAAAACCCCAAATACCTTGGAGTTACTCTGGATCTATCACTAAGCTTCAATAAACATATCAACAGTGTTGCAGGCAGAGCAAAAAGAAGACTAAATATCATGAAAAGTGTCTCATGTAAAGAGTGGGGAGCTGATGCTAAAACCTTAAAAGTCACATACACCTCTATTATCTGACCAATAATGGAATATGTTTCGTCCATCTGGATGCAAACATCACAAACCAGTTTAGACAAGCTTACTAAAATTCAGAAAAATGCAGCTAGAATCATATGTGGACTAAGGAATGCAACTCCTGGAAAAATAGCAAGGTTAGAATCTAACCTTGTTCCTTTAAAAATTAGGTGGCAAGAAAATCCTACTAAATTCGTTGAAAAAAGTGGCAACCAACAAACAGAATAAAGAAAAAATCAACAATGCATGAAATCATGGAAAATAAAATTCCCTTGGATTGTCCAAATAAAATAGCCAACTACCCAGCATTTCCTCTAAATCAAGACAGGAAAAATATAGTCATTAATTTTGAAATAGGGAAACATGAGAAAAAAAAAGCCTAGAAAACCCTGAAATCTTGAGATCATTAGCTCTTTC
This sequence comes from Typopeltis vanoorti, assembly GCF_054136105.1. Classification (NCBI taxonomy): domain Eukaryota; kingdom Metazoa; phylum Arthropoda; class Arachnida; order Uropygi; family Thelyphonidae; genus Typopeltis; species Typopeltis vanoorti. Next base: position 55,200,814 of record NC_143570.1, on the reverse strand, counting down.
AGAAATAATGGAATATGGACCTGACTCAATAAAGATCTACACAGATGGCTCCAAAAATCCAAATGGCAATTCTGGGAGTAGGGTACTTATCTATGGCTCTCAAATTATAGAATTAAAGACAACCAACAGCTTAGGATGCAACTCATACCATGCAGAATTAATAGCCATTAACACATCACTGCAACATTTGGATAAACAAAACCCAAAGGAATTTATATTTTTCACAGATTCCTTAACAGCCCTTCAATCTATTAAGAACTGCTACATTAGCCATCAAGAAATATTTGAAAACATAGCAAAAAAACATAAACTACATAAGGATTCCAAAATAATTTTCCAATGGATCCCATGTGGGATTAAAGGGAAATGAAACTGCAGATGAAGTAGCAAAAATGACTGCAACATCAAGTGATATCACAGATTTTGATCTTTGTAAAACTATTCAAAAAGAAACATAAAAAAGAATGATTCTCTAGAACATGACTCACAGTGGTGAGTTATGTTCTGGAGAATCGTTGTGCCACTATGATCTCTCACCTCAAAACCAGCCACACAAGACCAATCAAGTTCAGCAATGGCATAAAAGTCTTCATCTGCAAAATCTGTAATATCGAGGAAGCATCACCAATGCATTTACTAAATTGCATGAATATTTCTAAATGTGAACTTTATAACAACCCAGAAAAGGTGCTGTATAAAATACATGAATTTGACCTCTATGGTCTGATGTAATAATACCATGGGATAATTAAAAAAAAAAAAAAAAAAAGCCTGTTACCAAGCCAGTCTACTAACCTAACATCCAAACTCATATGTTGCAATTTAAAAACTAATTTGTCATGTGATACCTTGTCAAATACTTTTGTGAAATAAAAAATGTGTATGTCTTACCTTCATCCACTGTTCTTGTTACTCTTATAAAAAGAAGCCAGGTTACTAAAACAAGATTGTCCTTCAACAAATCCATGTTAGCCTGCATAAAAATTCTCTTATCTATCCAAATCTGTATACAAATTCTTACCAGTTTCAACTACAGGAGAAATTCAAACTCTACTATAGTTTGATAGCTCCATTCTACCATCATCTTTATGCCAAAGCATAAAGATGGTGGTGGTAGAATTGTTACTAACTTACCTTCCTTCCCTTATCTAGGAACATGTCCCTTTGCAAGACTTTTGTTAAACAGCCAAGTTAATAGCATGGTCAGTTCCATAGCACATTTCCTTAAAACACATAAAATTCCATCTATTTCCCCCACACCTCACTGACATTTAGCATACTAAGTAATTTGGAATAGATCCTCTTCATCCACTTCAACATTCCTCATCTATCTCTCTCTAGGAATAAAGCCTGCTGTACCAGGATGGAACACTAATAAAGTGATCATTAAATAGCTCAACTATGTCATTTGCATTGGTCACCCAAGTCCTATCTAGCAAGGTAATCAGTCTTATCATTTTTCCTCATACTTGACATATAGTGAACAAAACTCCTTTGGATTCTCCTTGGATTGCAGCACTAGCCTCGTCTCATATTCTAATTTTTCTATCCTTACAATACTAGTCACTTATAGCTGTGATAGTTGCCTGCCTTATGATTCCACTTTTCTGCCTTGATATTTCTAGATGCCTATTTATCTCTTCAAATCAGGACTACATGGTCACTCTCACCAGTTAGGGACAAGTATGGTATCTCAGTCACAATCAGATCCTCAGATGCTGTGACTGAGGATCTGATCCTCAGTCACAAATCCAAAACTCTTGATCCTTGTGTTCCCTCCACCACATGCTGCCTAAGACAGTTGCCCCTCAAGAAATCAAAAAATTCAGTTCTCTTAGTACCGCATGCAGCCTTCTCTTCCTAGTTTATGTTGTTATAGTTACGGTCCCCCATAATGATCATTTGCTTTGCACTTGCCAAGCTAATTTGCCCAAACATTATGTGCTCATCACTGTCTAAATAAACTCTGAAATCTTAACTTTTTTATTATGTGACACCTTCAAAGCCTCATGGGGGGGGCCACACTACAACATCCATTACCCACTAATCATGATCATCAAAGAAGATTGTCATGCCTGTATGCACAAGGTCCATAAGATAAATTATACCACCTCCTTAACTGTTGTAGAACTGCTTTAATAAAAATATCTGTATTTAAGCATCTCATCAGAATGGCTATATGCATGAATATCAAGTGATGTAATTTGTTGTTTTGATCACACTGGGTACACAATTTCTATGATGAACATAATTTCCATCTAGTCAATGTTTTATTAGATTTCTCATAGGAAGTAGCTAAAGCATTAATACTTTTATTCAATCATTGTTATTAAATTCACTTACTTACAATCCAAAGAAGAAAAAAAAACATCCTTTATAAACTCAAGGAGCTGTACAAACTTATACAGAACAGACCTTTACAAATGCTCGTGCCTGTGGTGGGACTCAAATCCACTACCTGTTGGTTCAAGAGTAGGTGTACTATCCATCGGCCAACCAAGTGGGCAGACTTCCAATAAAAGTAAGGATTTTTAATAGAAATAATTGAAATTGGGTCAACACTCTTAAATTTTTTTTATTAACTGCTCATTTTATTAGTGGTTTAGATCATGTTCTATGAATTGGTGTCACATTTTTTGCTCCTTCCATCTCTGTTGCTGTTATAAACATTCCCTGATTATATCAACTTAATATTTGAAATATTTGGCCCTAAATTTTAATCTGAGTAGTTTTAAAATTTTTTTTAAATTTCAATATTTGTTAATTTTGTGGTGCTTTCATTATTGCAATAATTTAACTTTTCTTTTCAGATGATAGATATCACTATGTTGTTAGTGATAGTATATCCAGTCTGGATTTTTCACATGCAAGAATTGTTAAAAGATTCCCCCAGAATAAAAAAGCATATATGGATTTAAAAAAAAAAACAGATAAACTATCCAATATTAGTATTATCAAAGAGGAAACAGAAGCTCATGAACCAATTGATGGGAAAAGTGCAAGTGATTTCTTGACAGGATTAAATGCAACCATCCCTCCAGAAGCAAACAAAACTGTAAATTTAATTTTATTTTTTGGTTAATCTGTATATTAATATTTCGTCAATTTATGAATTTTCATTTCCTTCAGTTATAGCCAAAAACAGTACTGTTAGATTTTAGTGTCTGAAACTTAACTGCATAAAGCTGCAGTTAAGTTTCTTCATTGAGGTAGAAGCATGTAACTAACACATTATTCTACATATTCCCATAAAGTGTTTATACACTTGTTAAAACACCGCCGCATCATTTGTCATCCTCTGAGAAAGTCTTTCCCTTGTTGCACGAATCAGTCCTCAGCTGCAGATGTGATTTCATCTGTGGAAAATTTGTTCTTTTCAAGTATTTCTTTAAATTTAGGAATAGGAAATACTCAGATAGGGCAAGGTCTGGCAAATAGGGTGGGTAGGGCAGACATTGAAATCCCAAGTTGCATATTATCTGTTGGGTTATATGAGCAGTGTAAGCAGATGCTTTGTCCTACAAAAGCAACATACCTGTGCTCAGTTTCCCGCAGTGTTTATCATTGAGAGCTTTGAATAAACTGCTGCTGTAACAGTTTCATCTTTTTTGAGGTACTTGGTAAGGATTACACCACCCATATTATTATTATGTGACATCTCCAGGGAGTCCAAAGACTCATTGAGGGAGAGTGTGCCAACAGCATTGAACGATTGATCTCCTTCCAACTACTCAAACTGCACTCAAACTTGCTTAACTTTTGCTTGAGCCATTAGTAGCAGAGGCTACCAATCGACCAACCTTTGCTGGCATATCCTGCAGGACAATGGCAAGAATCTTTCCTGCTGACTTTTGGGTTCAGAACTTCTTTGGCTGTGGAGAATCTTTTTTGTCTCCACTCCATTGACTATTCTTTGGTCTCTGGGTCATAGTGATGAAGCCATCATCAAATTCCTGGTAAATACCCTCAAGGATATGATAGTACTACATGAAAAATTACATCATTACTAACTTCCTATCTACAATTTTCCTCTAAATCAGTCTGTTACTTGTCAAGACTCACACATTATCATATCTTATATTTCTATCTTCTAAGGCAGTTTTTATCTTGGTCTTCCTCTGGATCTTTTTTCTACCAACCCGGCAGAGAACACTTGTTTTGTTAATCTTTCCTCTCCCATTCTGTTTAAGTGACCATACCACCTCAGATTAGCTGTGCTAACGCATTCATGGATGCTGACAATGTCAAGTTCTTTCCTAATATCCTCGTTTTTAATATGATATTGCCATTGATGCCATCTGTTCACACCTATAATCTTTCTCAGGACTCTCATATCTGTAGTCTCTAGTCTTTGGTCAAGTGCTTTACTTCTGACCCAGCTCTCAGATCCATAAGTTAAAATTGGCTTCAATACTGTCTTGTATACAGCTAATTTAGTGATTTGGCAAATTTCTCTCTTATTCCACATACATTTATTTAGTTGACTTCCTACCATATCAGCTTTGTTAATTCTGTCATCTATTTCCATATTTAATTTACCATCTTCACTAAAAATCATTCCTTAAGTAGCTGAAATATTTTACTTGTTCTATAGGTTCTCCATTCATAGTGCAGTTGATATTTTCAATGTTTCTGCCTGTTTTCATCGTCTTTGTCTTTTTAATGCTGACCTTCATAACATATCTATTACAACAGTTATTCACTTTAGTCAGGGAATCTTGCAGACTTATTGTGGATTTATTTAGAAGTATAACATCATCTGCATAAAGCAAAGAGCTGAGATTAACATCTCCAATTTTGATATCAGGTTTAATACTACTTCATAATGTGATCCATATAGATAATGAATAACAGAGGGCATAATGTACATCCTTGTCTGACACTAGATTTAACACTAAACCACCTTCCTGCACTCTCTTTAGTTCTAACTACTTACTTACAACTCAAATAAAGACTAAGTATTGCTTGATATAATGCCCCATTAACACCATATAACTGTAGCGTTTTGAATAGCTTCTCTCTTTGCATATTCCTTTTTCAAATCGACAAAACTTAAATACAGATCTTTGTTATATTCCCATGCTTTCTCGACTATTTATCGTAAAGTGAAAATCTGATCCTAAGTCCCTATTTGGCCTGAATCCAGCTTGTTCACCAAGCTTCCCTTCCACAATCCTTCTCAACCGTTTCTCATGTATACTTGGATAAATCTTGCCAGGAACGCTTAGTAGGGAAATACCTCTGTAATTCTCACATTCAGTTTTCTTTCCCTTTTTATATATGGGTACTATGAAAGCTCTACTCCAATCATATGGAATTCATCCTTCTGTTCAGGCCTTCTGAACTATGCAGTGCAGCCACTGTAAGACTTTTATACCTCTATACTTGAGCATTTCTGGTCGAATATCATCTACTCCAGCTGCCTTTTCATATTTCAGGCTTTTGATGGCTTTTTCTACTTCAAGTATGGATATCTATTCCTGACTGTATGCCTGGTCAGTGTTTTTTACCACCGTGCTATCATATCACTGCTTGTTCCATTTAGCAATTTTTCGAAGTAATTACTCCATACTTGATGGATATTTTTTTCTCCTGTTTTCATGTTACCTTTATCATGTCTAATTCCTTTTACAGCACTCTTTCCTCCATTTCCGAGCTTCTTCAACAACCTCCAGAATATCTTGCCACCTTGATATTTATTTTCTATATTCTTACCAAAGTCTTCCCATGACTTTTGTTTAGCTAGTTTTGCACACTGTTTAGCTTTCTTACATTTGTCTCTGTATTCTCTAAGAGCACAAGCTGACTTATTTGCCAGTAACATTTGATATGCTGTCTTCTTTTCCTTCACTGCCTCTTTAACTTCTTGTGTCCACCATGCAGTTCTAATTTTTCTCTCCTTGCAGACAACCTCACTACATGCCTCTCTGGCTGAATCAATCAGGATTTCCTTCAGGGCTTGCCATTGAATCTCCATGGTTTGATTCCTGTTCTCAAACTCTTTCATTTTCTTTTCAATAAGCTTTCTGTATTTTAGTCTACAGTTCACATCTGAGAGCTGCTCAACTTTTATTCACTTTAAAACTTTCTTACATGTTATTCTTTTCGATATGAAATTCAATTTTACCCTGCTCAAGACTAAATGGTGATCACTTCCAATGTCAAATCCTCTGTACACTCTGGTGTCCTGCACCAAGAAGAAAACATCGTATCAACAATAACATAGTCAGTGAGACTTTTCTTATTCCTTGCCTCTTCTCTTCATGTGAATTTGTGTACATTTTTATGTTGGAACATTGTGTTAGTAATAACCAGTCCATGTCCTGAGCAGAAATCCAACAGGTATTTGCCATTATTATTAGCTTTGCTCTTTCTCCAAATTGTGTGAGTGATGAAGCCATGTTTCATCAACAGTCACAATACAAGTCAAAAAATTTGCACCTGATTTCTTCAAATCCCTTGAGATGCACATGTTTTCTCTTTTGGTCAACATTCAAACATTTGGCGCCCCACTTCGCAGAGAGCTTCTGCATGTCCAGATGTTGGTTGGATAATGACTCCAACTTGTTCCCTAGATATCCCCAAAGACTTTGCAATGTTTTTGGCTGGTATTCTCCTGTCATCGAGGATCATTCATGACCTTCACTGCATTGATGTTTTCTGGTGTGATCTGTGGAAAGTCTTCCTGACCTGGGGACATCTGTTGTCTCAGGATGCCCAGTTTTAAACTTGGCCATCCATCTGGCAACTGTTGGGTATGCTGGGGCACAGTTCCCCTAAAGTCTTACACAAAGTTAGCTGAATCTCATTTGCAGACTTTTCTTGTGGCACAAAAAATTTGATGATGGCCTGCACTGCTGTTTCTTCAAAATATCTGACATATATTATTATATATCCTAAAAGAGAAAGAACAAATTATTACAATTTGAAGAAACATTGGAGTTAAAAGTTTTTAAGATATGTTCTTTCTTGTGGTTATATCAGTTGCTTTAATGTCATTTTTGTTCTAGTTGTTAATCAGAACTTTTCTGCCTGTCCTTGTACATTTTATTTGCAAGCTGGGATGTTTTAACTTAGGATATGGCTGATAGCAGTTTTGCCATCCCCTGGGCGTAAGCTTATATAAAAGTGCACTATATATATATATATATATATATATATATAAAAAATAATTTGACCTTTTTATTAATGTGAAGAGAGGTGTTATATTAAAAACAGTTATACTGTGCAGTAATATACAAATAATAATCATCAAAAAAGATCATCATCATCAAATTCCTGCCATGTACCCTCAAGGGGTGTACAGGATATGATAGTACTACATGAAAAAAATTACATCATTATTAATTTCCTATCTACAATTTTCCTCCAAATCAGCCTGTTACTTGTCAACACTCCAACATTATCAGATCTTATATTTCTATCGTCTAAAGCACTTTGTACCGTATCAATCCACCTATATCTTGGTCTTCCTCTGGGTCGTTTTGCTGCCAACCTGGCAGAGAACACTTGTTTTGCTAATCTTGCTTCGCCCATTCTGTTTAAGTGACCATACCACCTGAGATTAGCTCTGCTAACGCATTCCTGGATGCTGACAATGTCAAGTTCTTTCCTAATATCCTCGTTTTTAATATGATACTGCCATTGATGCCATCTGTTCACGGCTATAATCTTTCTCAGGACTCTCATATCTGTGGTCTCTAATCTTTGGTCAAGTGTTTTATTTCTGACCCAGCTCTCAGATCCATAAGTTAAAACTGGTTTGAATGCTGTCTTGTATACAGCTAATTTAGTGTTCCGACTAATTTCTCTCTTATTCCATATGAATTTATTCAATTGACTTCCCACCATACCAGCTTTGCTGATTCTGTTGTCTATTTCTATATTTAATTTACCATCTTCACTAAAAATCGTGCCTAAATAGCTGAAATGTTTTACTTATTCCACAGGTTCTCCATTCACAACACAGTTGACATTTTCAATGATTCTGCCTATTTTCATTGTCTTTGTCTTTTTATTGCTGACCTTCATATCATATCTATTACAACAGTTATTCAATTTAGTCAGAGAATCTTGCAGACTTGTAGTGGATTTATTTAGAAGTATAACATCATCTGCATAAAGCAAAGAGCTGACATTAACATCTCCAATTTTGATATCATGTTTAATACCACTTTCCTTCATAATGTGATCCATATAGATAATGAATAACAGAGGGGGTAATGTACATCCTTGTCTCACACCAGATTTAACATTAAACCATCTTCCTGTATTTCCTTCAATTCTAACTGCTGACTTACAACTCAAATAAACACTAAGTATTGCTTGATATAATGCCCCATTGATACCATATAACTGCAGCATATTGAATAGCTTCTCTCTTGGCACCTTGTCATATGCCTTTTCCAGATCGACAAAACTTAAATACAGATCTTTGTTATATACCCATGCTTTCTCGACTATTTGTCGTAAAGTGAAGATCTGATCCTGACAGCCTCTATTTGGCCTGAATCCAGCTTGTTCTTCACCAAGCTTTTCTTCCACAATTCTTCTCAACCGTTTCTCAAGTATACTTGCATAGATCTTGCCAGGAACACTCAGTAGGTAAATACCTCTGTAATTCTCACATTCAGTTTTATTTCCCTTTTTTATATATGGGTACTATCAGAGCTCTACTCCAATCATCAACGGGAATTTGTCCCTCTGTCCAGGCTTTCTAAACTAAACAGTGCAGCCACTGTAAGACTCTTATACCACCATATTTCAGCATTTCTGGTCGAATATCATCTACTGCTGCTGCCTTTCCACATTTCAAGCCTTTGATGGCTTTTTCTACTTCAAGTATGGATATGTATTCCTGACTGCATGCCTGGTCAATGTTTTTTACCACTGTGCTGTCATCACTGCTTGTTTCATTTAGCAGTTTTTCAAAGTAATTACTCCATACTTCAAAGATATCTTTTTCTCCTGTTTTCATGTCACCTTTATCATCTCTAATGCCTTTTATAGCACTCTTTCCTCCATTCTTAAGCTTCTTCAACAATCTCCAGAATATTTTGCCGCCTTCTTGATATTTATTTTCTATATTCTTGCCAAAGTCCTCCCATGACTTTTGTTTAGCTAGTTTTACACAGTGTTTAGCATTCTTGCATTTGTCTCTATATTCTCTAAGAGCACAAGCTGACTTATTTGACAGGAACTTTTGGTATGCTTTCTTCTTTTCCTTCACTGCCTGTTTAACTTCCTGTGTCCACCAGGGAGTTCTGATTTTTTTATCCTTAGAGACAACCTCACCACATGCCTCTCTGGCAGAATCAATCAATGTTTTCTTCAGAGTGCCACTCTGAAGAAAACATCACTATCAACAATAACATAGTCAATGAGACTTTTCTTATTCCTAGCCTCTTCTCTCCATGTGAATTTGTGCATATTTTTATGTTGGAACATGGTGTTAGTAATAACCAGTCCATGTCCTGAGCAGAAATCCAACAGATATTTGCCATTATTATTAGCTTTGCTCTTTTCTCCAAATTTTCCCAAAATATTTTTGTATGTCTCACAATCATTTCCTACTCTGCTATTTAGATCCCCAACAAGGACCAACTTTTCATTGTGTCAGTTGCTTTTTCTAAAGCCTCAAAAAATTCCTCCACTTCTACCTTAGTAGAACCTTCTGTGGGACCATAGGCACAAATAAGTCTCATTGTCCAGTTCCCCATTCTCATATTTGCCCGCATTACTCTACTTGAGACTGACTGCCATTCAAGAAGATTAGCCTCGTATTTTGTGTTGAATACTATGGCTACTCCTTCTTTTCCTTGATTGTCATTGCCTGAATATAACATTTTGTATTTATTGCTCAGAAAGATCTCACCAGTTTTAGTCTTTTTTGTTTCAGTCACCCCTATTATGTTGATCTGGGACTTATCTAATTCCTCAGCTAGCTCCATTTCTTTGCCATTCAGGCTTCTTACGTTGATAGTACCGATCTTTAACTCTGGTGATGTTGAGTTGTGGTTTATTTTCAGATTTGTTCCAGTAGCTGACTTTTCGCTGTTCGCCCTGGTTCCTTGGCGAAAACAACGGGGGCCTTGTTTAACCGGGCGACGCCCCCAGCCGGCATGAAATTTTGTCATGTTGTACCATCATTCTATATTTTGGTTTAACCAATAAGAATACAATTTGGTCGGCTAAATCCCAAATTGCCAGCCCATCCTCGTCCGTTCAGTATCCAAGTAGATACCCAACAGGGTGCACCACAAGAAGGTGAGGATTGGACATTAGGTCAGAAGCCCTGGTCGGTTCTCCGCATTCCTTTAAAGGCTATGTGGAGGTCTCCTCTCAGTTATACTGCTTTGACCCTTAAGCACCCATTATCAAAAAAGATAATGATTGTAAACTCACTTTGTCTTCACTTCTTGAAGTTTGGTTCCAGTATGCTGTTAAAATAATTGCATTCCAAACGATAATGAAATAAATGAGGATTTTTAAATGTAGATGAATTACATCAGCATGTGTGCACATTTTGCACTATTTTCAGACTTTGAACATGTTTTGCAAATTTGAGTATGATCATAAGGAATTAGGAATAAGAACAGAGAATGCTTGTTTTCCAAACCTGAATTAATAAATATCAACTGAGAAATCATATGATGCAACTACATTTAAATTTGTTTAAAGAGCATCAAGCCTAAAAGCTATTTAACTTAATGATGTTAGTCATGATTTTTTCATGCTCAAAAAACTGTGTAATTTATATATAATCTCTGATGTAATAGTGTGTATTTAATTTGATAATATATGCCATATATTTAAGTTATTTTTTGTAGCAAATCCATTAAATTTATTCTATTATTGCAGTGAAATGTTACATATGATATTAAATATGCTGTGTGTCATAAGTGATACATACATAAGGGGGGGGGGAACATGCAATCAGATATTTCAGGACTCGAGTTAACTCTAAGTTGTTTGTTAGTGAAAATTTCTTGTGCCTTCAAATGGTCTGGTTTTTGCACATGTTAATTTTATCAGTGTTAATGAAGGCTTCACTATGTGCTTCTACTTCTTTCTTTGGTAACATACTACATCAAGAATTGCATTAAATTAAGTCAGTTTTCTTGTCAAATGGTTTCAGTGAAGTCTTCATTAACAAACCATTCAACAGCTGTAGAATTCCTGCCTCTTTTGCTCAAGATAGTAATTACTTGTGTTCCCCCTGTTTTGTGTGAAGGGAATATCAGAGCATATTACAAAAATTTTAAAGCCTCTAAACATCTATGTGCCATTCCAAAGATATCTCCTTCAAATAACAGCTTCCTCCACTTACTTTTTCAGATGGTTACTAGATTGCTTGTGCCTGTAGCTTGTCTTGCTGTAGGCAGTCTGGAAGATCTGCCTTTGTCTGGCGAAGAAAATAAGTCATAAGTCAAGTATATAAGCCTGAATAACTTGGCCTTGCTGAACATGCTATATCTATTTAGCACAAAGTCCTGTGGAATAAGCACTTATTCCAGTAATAAGTCCTTATAATTCTGGAATGGCTGTTCATTAGTTGAACAGCCTCTTCTGCATCTGTTATCCTTACACCATCTGCATTCAGGAGAGTTATTCTTTCATAGTCATTCTTTCTTTTACTTGCTGCATATTGATAGAATTCTTTTGGATTGTCTTCTTTAGCTTGCAGAGCCAGTTTCTTTTCATACAACAGTTGTGACTATTCTAGCCTGCTGCTTATAATTTTCATAACAGACATCATCCTTATGCACACGGTATTCTTTCCACATCATCCATTTTTTCTTACAAATCTCTTGTTTAATAAGATTAAGTATCCATTTGACTCCTACGCTATTCTTCAAACTCTTGGGACACATTCTGACATCATTTAAGTATTTTTTTAAACACTTCTCATGCACTGTTGATATCTTTCCCATCTAATAACTGATACCATTCTGATTAACTTAGTATGCTCCTCAGTTGGTCATAATTTCCTGCTTTGTAGTTCAGCATGCACCTTTTCTGAATGGAACATTCATAAACTTAGCCACTTCCCAAGTGAGTATCACATAATCACTGTCACAAACCGGAGGCAGAATAGTTAAGTCTTTAACTGAACCCCCCCCCGACACTATTATCAGGTCTAACACTCTTTGGCCTCAAGTTCTTTCTGTCACAAGCTGCTTGGAGAAGTTGTCTTGCAACAGCTCATTAAATTCAGTTTTATTCTTCTCATGTGATTTCATAGCTACCCAATCCATGTTCAGATAATTAAAGTCTCTCGTTGTGATTACTCTTTTTGCACTCATCATATTTATTTGTTGATGCATTTCTTCATTGCTAGCAACTGATCGACCAGAGATTGCACCTCACATCAGATGGCTTCAAACTCACTGCCACATGAAAAATTGTTACTGGTATTGCAGTCAGAGGTCTCAACTCTAACTGGATTCAAGACATTTGATATTTGATATTATAAGCAGCACCCCCCCCCCTCCTATCTTGTCTATCCTACCTAAAAATATTGTACTCTTTGCACTCGATACTAGTTAGTACGTTTGCTTCTGATAGCCTGATTATGCTAGGAGATTTAGCCTTACCCTTGGATAATGTTGGATGTGAGAGAGATGAGTTGCATCTAATAGTCTTTGTGAGAGAACAGGATGCCTGGCTGCCATTTATGCCTTCATTAGATTTGGCTGAGTTTTTTACAGATATCACTGTAGAATGTGCTGAATATTGAGTGAGTGTTTGAATTTAGCCTCTTGAGATGCTGAATTTTTGCATTAGACTAATTTGGCACCCTTGTTTGAGAGCACAAGCCTTGGTTCTCAATGGTGTCAAATTGTTTGTTATCAATTGTTATTTATTGATTATTTAATCAGTAGCAGATGTCTGGGAGAACTTAAGAATTTTATATATTTTCTTGAAGACAGCAATTGTCCATGTCGATAATAGCCCATGTATTGCAGGAGCATGGTGGTATTTGGTGAATATGTTAATGAGATGGCTGTCATAAGTACAAGTGGTTGTAAGTCACATACTTAGTAAGTCAAGGACTGACTGTATTCCTTTAGGTCTCAGTAAGCTCATTGGAGAAGGAAAAATGTGAGAACATCAATCTTATCATTTTAGTCTGGATGTGAGAGGTGGAAGCAAGGAAGAGTAGAATTTAAGGGACCAGAATGCCTCATATCCATTTGAGCAGGAGATAGGTTTTTCTGTACTTGGATTCTCAAAATTTGAATTTGTTGATATTTTCCACAGATTTGAGTTGCACTGTTAGCAGAACATAAAACTGAAGTTTCAACTTGAGCCACTTAACATGTCAAGTTTTTCTCTGGACTACTCCAGCACACTTTTGCCAACAGTGGCAAACAAGTGTGCCAGAGCATTCCGGCAAATGTTGGTTAACATCTATTTTATTTTTAGATTAGATACTGCTTGCCTTAATGGTGCCTATGTATTATCAGTAACAGTAAAGATGGTATATTATCCCCTGTTTCCATCTGATTTCATGTCCAGCCACTTTCCTGTGCATTTTTCACTTCTGCATTAACTACTATTTAAATGCAAGCTTTACGTGGTTTATTTTTTTATCAATTACGTCTTTGTCCAGTATAACTCCATTTTGCTTACTGTACTACTAGTGGTTTATGTATTTTTGATTTTTGTATGGCCATGTAATTTTATACTTACACAACCTACTTGTCTGTAAAAGGATGACTTAATGGAGAATGTAAAGTACAGTATTAAGAAAACCATTTGCACTGTCATGAAATCCTACATGGAGGTTTATAATGAATTGCAGAAGATTACTCATCCATGTTCATTAATCCTAATTAGAAGCTTCAATTCTTAATTCCATCAACAACCAATAAAGGCATTACCAATAAATAGTAATACTGCAGATTACAAAAAAAAAATCCCTTTCCAAAAAAACTGTAATCAGAAAATAAATAAAATTCAACCAAAAGAGTTATTGCATCCATCCATCAACATTTGTCACAAACAAATGATATGTACCATCAAGGCTTCTTAAGCAGACCTACTCTTTTTCCAAGATTCGGTTACTGTCAACTTCAGTTATAGACTACCGTGCATGATTGCTTCTGTCATTTAATGATGCTTATGCATCAAATCTAACACCCCATGTTAGAGTTTTTTTTTTTATCTACTTCTGCTCAAAATTTCCTTGCTCATTTTCTGTATTTATTGTTCTACAATTTAATGTGGTTATGAGGTCTCAAAATTATCTTCCTTTGAGACCTTAAATGTTCTCAACTCATGCTGGCTTCTGTTGCTCAGTTTCACTGTTGTAACTGGAAGTAATACTACTGTTTGTTAGTCATTTTCTAAATGAAGCCAGATTGTTCATCCTCCTTCATTCTCTAGACCTTTGTCTTAACTAGCCCTTCTTCCATATATACTGTAGATCTCAGCCTCTCCTGTAAGTAACTTAGACGACAACGTTGTTCATGTTAGAATATCTTTCACTGAGCCATTTGTGTAAGTTAAACAAATTTTGTGTCCTTTCACATTACAGTGTTGCCAAATGGAATCACGTATTTCTTCTCATCCTTTCCGTGGTCTGATTGTTTCTGCTCTCCCAATCCAAATAATGCCAGCTGAGTAGCTGATACAATCCCTGCTGGAATTGTGAAGCCTTTACCCAAAAACCTAAACTATCTAAACCTTGGTTCTTCAAGTATGCCAAGGCAGTCCAAGAAAAAACAAATTCTGACATAAATGGCTCAAGACAAAAACAATCCTGTTTTGCATTCAGCCGCTTACACAGCAGCTTGTCAGGGCTGGTACCCCCCCCCCCCACACACACACTCAAATCTTACTCTGAAAGGGCCAAATGTCAGAAAACTTGCTGCCTGTCGAAATGATAGTCAGGCCCTTCTGTTTTGGACCAATTTGAAACAATCGCCTAAAGAAAAGGCTGATATCCTAACATCATTCTTTCTATTTAGTTATAAGTAACTAAGCCAAATCCCTTCTTGCTACATCAAAAACAGCACACTATATTTCTTCTGGCTTTTCAGTATATACTTCTACTAAAAAGCCAGGAGAAATATAGTGTGCTGGCTTTTCTTATATACTTCTACTGAAAAGTTAGCACACTATATTTCTCTTTTCTTATATACTCCAGCAGAAGTATATAAGAAAAATCCTTACTAGGTTGGATACTGTACAAAGGATGGTGGTCCATCTGTGTCTTACTGATTCACTGCAATCATGGCCTTACATACTTGGATCTTTTCCAGGGGTACTTTTATGGGTACTTCTGCATTGAACTGGTGTCTGTCATTTCTTGACCAATCATCAATCCTTTTGAAATAAGAGTAGCAACTGCTCAGTATGCTTTTATCGTTCAACTTTAAATGCACAGAATCTGCTTCTCATCTGCCTCATTCATTTCATCTGCCTCTTATATAGATTGAGCAGACTTTTTCATAAAGTCTACTCAAGACTTTCTGCGTCTAACTCTTCACAAAAATACAGTAGGTTTCTTCTCCCTTAATTCTCTTGCCAATATGTGGCACCAGTATGCTATAGGTTCAACCTCTTTTGTGAAGGATATATAAAATATCAACACCTCTGGACTTGATGATATTCACTTTTCCAGTTATACTCAGAATTTGTCCTTCAAAATTAGCAGTTTCCTTATTGTTTGTAATCTTCTATTCCATGTCAGAAAATGTCCTCTGACACCACCCCACCAAACTCATTTTGTTTCCATCACTGCAGTTTGCTCAAAAACAAGACAGAAGTAATTGTCACTTGAGTTCTCTTAGGAGGTAATAGGAAAGTTAACTGCCAAACTTTCTTTGAGATGTGCTGAATATTGGCTTACAACTTTAGAGTAGATGAATGATTGTAAAGATGATATAGGGTATTAATTTAAAGCACCAGTTAAGCACAGTTTGGGGGGGGGCTATGAAAACTGGAAGAAATTGTAGTGTCTCAGTTGTTAGGGATTCACTTGGATATTTATACAGGAGTTGGAGAAGAAAATGATACCAGGAGACAGTGGTACATTAACTTCTAAACAAATAAATTCCTGGACCTTTAAAGTAAGGATCATAAATGTGAGGCTATTGCTAGATTGTTGCAACATTTTTTAAAAATTTTATTTATTTATTTATTCTGGTGGAGTTAAAGCCATCAGGCCTTCTCTTCCACACCACCAGAAATGTGGAACTGTTCTGCACATTTCCTAAGTTCATGTAAGTTCTCGATACAGATACAAATACAAAATTACAGATTAATATAATACTTCTAGCATGTTAAAAGATAATTCAGTATAAGATAACATTAGGTTATATGAGCAATAAAAAAAAAAAAAAAAACGGTAGGCCTATTCAGCCTGTTACATAAATGCAGAGAAGAAAAAAAATGGAAATACAATAATGATGAATAACTTATTATTTATTAATGAATGAATATGCTGTAAAATGTAAACTAATACTGTACTTTTTAAAGATAAGTTAGACAGACATATGCATTTACTCATATCAGTAAATTAAATTTGAAATATAACTAGTGAAATGTACAGGAAAGTGCACAAAAATATTGGGGCTTACACTTAGTTAACAGCTGCAGGAGGTCTACAGTAGTTTCCACAAGAAAGAAACTGTGTCCTTGTTATTGTAAAAAGAGACTTGATTTGTCTGTTTCTGCATCAAGCCTCTTTTTACAATAACCAAGGGCACCGTTTCTTCCTTGGGACCCAGTGTTTAATATATGGAAGGGGGGGATCCCACTGGGAAATTGGTAGACCACAAATATTTAGTCAGCAAAGATGAGACATTTTCAACCATGAGCGCATTGTCACAATATTGGTCATAATGCTGAACCCTGCTCACACTCTGCATTGCTCACTGGTATTGTTTCAACACACTTCAGTTTCTTCATGGAGTTTGACACATGCTTACTTCCACTGTGCTTAAAACCCCTATAAGATTGAATGACCTTACGATAACACACAGAAAACAAATCGCACAGATCTTTCAATTCTTGTTCACCATAGTCCATGGCAATATCATCCGGCCAATACTCGGGTAAAACTACTTTCATTATTTCTGAGTACTTTGTGTCCTTATCTATCATGCAGTGACTTGTCAAATTTGTGATTATACTCTCATAAAATTGTCTTTTATTTATTTCCATTGTGTTGTTCCTACCCCCAAATACTTTCAAGGGAGCTCCTTTGAATTGATTTGCTTCTATAGCTTTCTGAAGTTCCTTCCAGTAAATACCCCTTCTCTTTTTGTGACCTTTAAATACTTCTCTTGTTCTGTGCAGGAGTTGGTTTACTCTAGGTAACATCACAGTTTGTTTTTGCAAAGATTCTGAGAGGCTAGAAAGCTCAGATAATGTATCCATCATTATTCCTAAATTGTTTATGAAGCACCTTTCTTCAAGTTGACTAGTTAGCCCTTGAAAATGGTATCTTTCTTTACTATCTTGATTTCCATCATGAGCTGCATGTGTAAAGAAACTATGCAATGATGCATAGTTATTCCAAACAGAATTCACATCCTGAAAACTTGATGCAACCCCACAAGTTGTCAATATCTTTCCTACTTTGGTGAAACTGTAGAACAACTATTCAGCAAGTTCTAAGCAATGATTTATTCAGTGCAATGTTAAAATTGATATCTTCTTCCATCAATGTTGCCAAACCTACTAATTTCCCTAGCATAGCTGAGGCCCCATCTGTACATTATCCAGTAAGAAATTCTTGTAGGATTTCTTTTTTCAGACTGTGCTTTTCAAGACACTGCATAAGTGAGTTCTTAATGTCCATTGCTTTGGTGCTTTCTAATTGAATTAAATCAAAGAATAGTGTTGTAACATCAGCACCATTTATCGCACCCTGTATGTACGCTATCAGAACAGTCTAGTTAGATATGGATGTACTTTCATGCAGAATAGTAGAAATTTTGGTTCTTTGGTTAATAATGCTGTCTGCAATTTCATGTTTCATTTGTTTTGCA
This sequence comes from Typopeltis vanoorti, assembly GCF_054136105.1. Classification (NCBI taxonomy): domain Eukaryota; kingdom Metazoa; phylum Arthropoda; class Arachnida; order Uropygi; family Thelyphonidae; genus Typopeltis; species Typopeltis vanoorti. Next base: position 55,182,809 of record NC_143570.1, on the reverse strand, counting down.
ATATGATTCACTATCTCAGTGCATGTCACATTACTATGTAAAGCATGCCCCACATCTATCCCATTAAGAATATGAGGATCAATTAATTTTGGATGTTTACAAAAGGATGATGCTTTGCAATATGATACGCAGTGTGAAACACGCAGCATGTGATTTCGTGATCTAAAGAGTTTTGCTCTTCTACAGTGTATCGCAGTGAATTCTACTTTTATTTCTAATTGTTTCTATACTTTTTTGAGATTTGGTATCTCTATGTTCATAAATTTTCTTAGAGTTGCGTTTGTTGGAATTGTTTAGACCCTTCCCCATTAACACGTATTAATCCATTTATCCACTATGATGCTAAGTGAATACCCTGAGGTGAAGAACTTGTGTCTAGGGTCTGTACCTCTGCACATGTTATACACCCCAAACCTCCGTCCTTACAAAATAACCAATTGTATTTACCTTTGAGTGCTATCCATTGGTCGAGTGTCCAGCAAGTCGGCAAATCTTTCCTTTCGTTCAACGTATTAATATTATCGCATTGCAAGTGATGGGAATCCCGTGTTTCTGTGGATTCATTAGCCTTCTTTCTCTTCAGAAACTACACACAAACTGTCATTACAGACTCATTTTATATTATCACTTTCATATGAGCTATTTTCCGTTTAAAGAAGGTACCAATGTACTTATCCATAGTTGAAATAGTAGGCCTATGTAAATACAAAAATATTACAAGATTTTCTTTGTGCTTCGCACAGTCACAAGCTCTGATAAACAACTGCTAATCTGCTGTTCTGTTGTTGATTAATGACTGTGTTGCCAACCAGAAAAGACAAAATATCACTACGAGTCTGTCAAAATTCCGCTACACTACGCTGTAATAATGTTTGCATTACAGGAAACTCCAAACCTCCCCGTCCCTCTCATGACACGTAATCAGGCAACTGTTGATATTGACTTTATATACACATTCCAAACTGTAAACAATTTTGAATAATAACATAATAAAGTAGGCATAATTACTATAAAGGGAGAAAAGTCACAAAACAGAAAAATATTCCAGGTTTGGGCCCGATGCATAAACATGATCTGGGGCCGGGTCCCGGCTGAATTTAACTACTGCCAGGAGAGGAGTTTTAATCTTTGAGTTATATTGTATATCTTTTCTATTTCTACACTCAAAGTGCAGTTATTTGAATAAGCATGAAGTTTTCTTTTCGTCCTTTCACTGTTTTTTTTTTTTTTTACTTCCAGCTGCTTTGAACTACTGTGTAGGCTGAATGCAAAATGCAAACATAAGGCTAGAACTTCTTTCTCACATGATACATGCCTTCCTTTTTTGGGACTGTTTTGGTGTACTGAAAAAACTAAAGCTTAGGTTTCATTTTGCCCATAAGTGCCCCCCATTAAATGATGATCTGTAGGAAAGAGAACAACTCTCTTGGAATGTTGTGGTCTGAGTTACTAAGTCGAGGTAGTTAAAAATAAATCTGGGGTTTGGAAAAGATGGTGAGGATACTCTGGAAGGTGGGTGGACAATTTTTGCTCAGTAGAAACTTGTACATTCCTTCCAACTTGAGCAGTGAAATTAGAGATGGGAAGCCAGTTTTATTGTGAGGAATGAAGTCCACTTTTGAAGTTAATTTCAATATTTGGATATTTAAACTGCATAAAATTGAGATTTAAAAGTAATCAAAGAGATCTGAGTAGTTATAAGAGTGTGGAGAGCAAATGAATATAAAAAGAAGATAGTCTGAAGGAAAGCTGATCAGTTGAAGATTCTAGATTTGTGTTTTCTGACATGAGATATAAGATTTGAAAAATGCACAAGTATCATTCTGGTGACAGAAGGAGTGTGCAGAGTATAGCTTGAATGGCATTAACAACTGCCTGTTTTGTGAATGCTAAGTAGTAGGTCTGCTTTTGGTGAGCATGGATAGTAGTAGTGCATGTCATTCAGGAGTATGTTACGGTTCTGAATGTTAATTTGGATGTGGAAGTATTTTTACATTTCTGATTCATTGTATTTGATATCTGTGGCATTTTACACTCCTTTTTTGTGTGACAAATCTTGCAAAGCACAAATTGCCACAACCTCCAGAAATCTAACCTCTGCTACCTTAAATTCCGATCTTCAAAGCATTCATCAGTGGGATTTGGATAACATTATCAACTTCAGTGCCAGCAAAACACAGCTCTGCGTTATTTCCTACAAAAAAAAAAAAGAAACCTGTTCTTCCAATCTTACTTTTGACAATACTCAAATCTCTATTCAGGATGAGATTCATTTCTGCAGAATAGCTCTAACTTCTAATCTCTCTCTCTCTCTTGGCACAACTATTGCCTCTTCTGCATCCAAAAATTAGGTTTCCTCTTTTGCTTGAGGTTACTTTATTTTAACTCTGAAAAGCTCTTAACCCCATACAAATCACAAATCCCCTCCCTATTGAATTCCTATTCTCGTATCTAGGGTGGTGCCCCCTAAGAGCTCCATAAAAATAGTGGATCTATAGTTTGATTGATTGACGACCCATCTCTAATACACTCCATTCACTTTCATACAGGCATTCAGTCTCCACAACCTGCATCTTCTATAAACACTTCTGTTACCATTGCTCATCAAAATTGGCATCAATAATTCTAACACCTTTTTGTAAATTGGTCCAAATGCATGCAGCAGCTAACCAGCACCCTCTCACAGTTCAACTTCAAACCCACAGAACAAATTTCTCCTCTTCTTTGTTTATCCCTTCCACCGTTGCCATATACAATCCCCTTTCAAATCAAATGTGAATAAGTTCGTGGGTTTTCGTGGGCTCTCCATTAAAAAAAAAAACGAAAAAAAACTTTTTCATGGTTAGTAGTATATAAGACATCAAACACACCGAAGAGAAAGTGTGAGAGGCACCCATTTCCAGTGCGTGCATCAGCCATGATGCCACAGAGTAAGTTGCAGGAGGATTATTCATTATCTGCTCAAGAAGCCTCTTGATGATTACCATCTGGTTTTGTTCTGTATACTGTCTAGTAGATTGCCTGCAGAACCAGTTACTGTTGTCTCCTCAAATGGAAATTTCTGGAGTGGTTCCTATAGTTTATTTAAATCCAGCTCTTGAGCAGTGTCACATATAAGAAACTAGAACAAAGAAAAAAACTAGACTTTACTCTGGAAGTCTTGTGTTATAATCACTTTCTGCCTCCTCCTGTAAACAAGGTGGTTCAGTTTCACCATTGAATGAAAGTTTTCTGCCACCTAGTATAACACAGTCAGAATAGAGTAGCTCCATTGCAAATGCAAAATATTTATGTTGGAGGTTTAATGGATTTTTTACAACACTCAGAAAGAATTAAATTAGAATTTAATACTCCTATATTTCGTCCTAGTCACTAGGACATCTACGGGGATTACAAAAACAATTAATGTAACATGCACACAAAAACTTACAATACTAAGTCCAACCACGTGGGTGACACTAAAGTCCTATCTAGGTGGAGCGCCCTCTATGGGCGGTAGTAGGTGGCCTGGAATGTAAGGTGGGACCTCTGGTGATGAGTGTTTCCCAAATCTTCGGAAGCTTAATGCAACCGTATTTGTTAAGATTTGGTTGGTTTTGAGAGCTGCTGCTGCTTCTAAGAAAAGTCTCTCTTTCTTGAATTTGCTGTGGTGGAGCATGGTGGTTTTCTTCCATGATACTCTGTGGGTGGTGTCCAAAACATGGTCAGCCAAGCCTGAATGGCCATAGTTGTGTTTAACGATGTACGACTTGTGTTCCTCCAGGCGGATGGATGCTGATCTGCCTGTCTGTCCAAAGTAAGTTCCTGTAAGCTTGCGTACTTTGGACAGACAGGCAGATCAGCATCCATCCGCCTGGAGGAACACAAGTCGTACATCGTTAAACACAACTATGGCCATTCAGGCTTGGCTGACCATGTTTTGGACACCACCCACAGAGTATCATGGAAGAAAACCACCATGCTCCACTACAGCAAATTCAAGAAAGAGAGACTTTTCTTAGAAGCAGCAGCAGCTCTCAGAAACCAACCAAATCTTAACAAATACGGTTGCATTAAGCTTCCGAAGATTTGGGAAACACTCATCACTAGAGGTCCCACCTTACATTCCAGGCCACCTACTACCGCCCATAGAGGGCGCTCCACCTAGATAGGACTTTAGTGTCACCCACGTGGTTGGACTTAGTATTGTAAGTTTTTGTGTGCATGTTACATTAATTGTTTTTGTAATCCCCGTAGATGTCCTAGTGACTAGGACGAAATATAGGAGTATTAAATTCTAATTTAATTCTTTCTGAGTGTTGTAAAAAATCCATTAAACCTCCAACATAATGTCCTCACAGCACTTAAGCCTCTACACAAGTAAGCAAAATATTTAAATGTTGCATGTCTTTATCTTCTTCACCCTGTTTCATGCATAGATTGGAAATTTGACCATATAAATAAAAATCATTCAGATGTGCTTTTGACATTTACAAAGAAATATGGTAATGTATTTGCAATATTTCAACACCAGGTGAAATATTAACATTGAACAGCATCTATAAATTTTAGACTAATTGTAAATTGAGCTCAAACTTACCTTTAAATGAGAAACCAGACATAGAACATAAATGCAAGCTAATAATGTATTCACCATTAACTTGCATTTGTCTTTTCAAAGTCTTCATTTTTTCTATTGAAATGGGAATGAAGAAACAAGATTTCATGCCTATAAAATATTTTTTGTGCTTGTATATATATATATTAATATTGAAGGAAATTCATCAAGATTACTGTATTGCTTATATTATTATTGCAAAAATCTATACTAAACTTGAGATTTATGGTACTTGTGACATTCAACGTCTATAATAAATGCTGGTTGCTCTAATGCAGGGGTCTTCAACCTTTCAGACAGTGTGGGCTGCATTAAAAATTTCAGTGAAGCCTGCGGACCACTAAGCTATACTGCAGTATTTAGAATTGTGAGATGCTTTCCAGATTCACAAGGAATGCTGTGCATTTGATACTTGACATAAAATCCTATAGAAATAAACAAGCTCAGCTGTAGGAGCATAGGTAGGAGTTAGATGCATGATAAGTAAATCAGTACATGAAAATAGATAATTTAATGAAGAAAACATTCATTTTTTACAATGTCAATGGGCAACTTGGCAATGTTTTTCCTTGATCAGCTTATCAATGTTGGAAGTCACTATGTGCAGAGTATTCTCGAGATTGGATTTACGTAGCAGTCCTTAATCTGAGTTCTTGTCTTGGACTTCACATGCTCCATTCTGGGGAAGAATTGCTCACATAAGTATGTGCTTCCTAACAAAGCTCACATCTTCAAAGCATGCTGGCAAAAATTAGGAAATGTAGTCTTTGTAAAATGTAAGCAAGGGCACATTGAATAATTTTTCTCTCAAAGAAGAGTTTTTTGGAGTTCAAGCAGCTCCATTTGTACTGAGCATGGCATTTCGGCAGCATTGACACTGAATGGCATTGAAAATAAATCTAAAGAAGACTGTTGGTTACGAAAATCTCTAAATCTAAATCTCTCTTCGAACTCACTTCGCAACACGGCTAATTTTCTAGTGTATTCATCAAGAGAGGAACAGTTGGACTCAGCGAGAAGCTGAAAATGAGTTAAGTCTTTTTTTGTGAGTTGTGCCTCCCAAAGTTTGAGCTTGGACACAGAAGCTTTGATGTGATCAAACAGCGTGTGCACCAGTTGATCTTTGAATTGTAGCTGTGTATTTAGGTCATTCATATGCATTGAGATTTCGGTCACAAAGGCAAAGTCTGTCATCCACTTCGGATCATTAATTTCTGCAATCAGAGTCCCCTTGGTTTGCATGAACTGCTGTATTTCGCTCCTTAAGTCAAATACTCTTAAGAACCTTCCCTCTGCTCAACCAATGCACGTCACTATAATAAACCACATTACCGTGATCCGCTTCACACTCTTGGGTCAAAAACTCTTGGAATTGACAATGATTCAATCCTTTTGCCCTACTAAATCCTTTTGCCCTACTAATGTTGACGACAGTCACAATAACTTTCATGACATTCTCATATCCAATAGTTTTCGTGCACAAATTCTGGTGGATTAAACAGTGGTAATGGGCGAAAACTTTTCCTTTTAGTTCCGGTTCTTTCCATAGCAGCACAAAAAACCTTTTGTTCTTTCTCACCATAGCAGGGGCACCATCAGTTACCACACTCTCAAGGTTGGTTAAGCTGAGGTCGAAACGCTGGAAAGTTTTCTTAGCAGCTTCAAGAATATCAGTGCCTTTCATCATTCCCTTCATAGGTACGCTATGAAGTTCTTCTGTCGCATTGAATTGTTGATCAATGCCACGGACAAAGATAGCCAGTTGTGCTGTATCCTTCACATCTGTGCTCTCCTCTAAAGCAAGCGAATATGACTTAAATTCAGACGACTGACTTTTTAAAGTTCCTTCAATGTCATTGGCAAGTTCTTCGACACATTATGCTACAGTTACCCCAGACAAACTCAGTTTTTTAAACACTTCCTTATTATTTGGACATAGAATATTCCCAGCAGTGATGAGACACTCTTTCACAAAAACTCACTGTCCAAGAAGGCTTTTGATTTTTCAGCTATTACATAACTTACTTTGACACACGCTTCGCTCTCTTCCCTCTTTGTCCACACAAAGCCACCCTTGAAGGTGATTGAAATTGGACGCATGCTTTGTCTCATAGTGTCATTTTATATTGTATTGTTTTGATACTGACACTGACTTACGACAAATTAAACATACTGGCTTATCGTCAGTCAGCACAAAAAAAGTACAAATTGGCCCACTTTTCATTAAAAATCCGACAAGAATTGCTTGAGTTATGCATTTTACTCATAGATGCCATAGTGATGGAAGGTGTACCCAAAAAATGATCCAAAATGGCCGTGTAACAGTTATTATCCACTGATTATGTCTCACACTAATGAAAAAAGTCTGGCAATATAAAACCACACTAGGTTATGGCTGACATAACGAACCTGCATACGCTTATACATGACTATTGCACTGTTCACGATTGACTGACTGTGGATGAGATCCTCTTGTATTTACACTCTGTCCAAAAAGAAACCGAACTTTTCAAAAATAGAAGAAACTGGTGGCGCCACTTGTTGTATCTTTTTGTTGTTGAAAGTGGCAACCTTCATTAGTGTTGTGTCAACTATTTATGACATTTGTTTCATTGGAAGCCAAGTTATAGTGCCAAAAGTGACTGTGTTTTGACGAATGGTTGGAAAATGAGTTTCAAACAGACAGCTGCGATTGACTTTTATGTTAAACTTAGTAAAAGTTTTACTGAAACTCATCAAATGCTTCAGAAAGCATACGGTGATGAATGCTTATCCCGTACTCAAGTATATGAGTGGTTTAAGCAATTTCAAAGTGGTCGTGAGACGCTTGAGGACAACGTAAAGCCGGGCCATCCAAAAACTGCACTGAGCAAAGTTAACATCCAAAAAGTACATGATTTCATTAAAGAAAACCTGAAATCATCCATGAGATTGATTGCAGATGAATTGAGGATTCCAAAATCAATACCCACAACATTGAGTTTGGGCCTTCATAAATTGAATTCGCAATTTGTTCCCCACAAGTTGACCGACAACCAAAAAATGTAAGGACCTCATTAAAACCAATGAGGACTTCCTTGAAACGATCATTACTGGTGACGAAACGTGGTGTTTTGTGTATGAGCCCAAAACAAAGCACCAGAGTGCTGAGTGGAGACCACCAGAAGAGGGGCATTCGAAAAAAAGTCACTTGGAGAAGTCAAAAGTAAAGACAATGCTGATTTGTTTCTATGATTCCAAGGGCATTATCCACAAAGAATTCATTCCACCTGGACAAATGGTCCATGTTGAGTTTTATCTCGAAGTTTTGAAGCGATTGATAGCGAGAGTTCGTCGCGTACGGCATGAATATCGTGGTGCAGGCAGCTGGTCACTTTTGCACGATAATGCATCATCTTATCATTCGAATATTGTGAGACAGTTTTTTGAGCAAAACTGAAGTTTGTGTGTTGGATCACTCACTGTTTTTACATGATTTAGCACCCTGTGACTTCTTTCTCTTCCTCCGAAAGAGAAAGAAGCTGATGAAAGGGACGCGATATGACACCATTAAAAATGTTCAAGCAGCAGTAACCATGACCCTTAACAGTATCCCAAAAACCGATATAAAAAAAAATCATTTAACGAATTAATTGACCATGCCAAACACTGTAATGAAGCTGAGGGAGAGTATATTATTGAAATAAATGATTTGAATAATTATATTGGCCTGTGTTTTATTTTCTATCAAAAGTTTGGTTTCTTTTTGGACAGAGGGCGTATATGAAAATAACGAAGTATTGAGAACCTTCGAGATGTATCTAGAAGGCACTAGACAGTGCACTCGAATGAACTACTGCTTCAGCCATACCTGCAATGTTAGTACTAGTACTTTAGTACCGCTGGATGCTGGTAGATGGCTGAAGAAACATGTCTATTTAATATATTGGGTTTTATGTAAAGTATCAAATGCACTGAGTTCCTTGTGAATCTGGAAAGCATCTTACAATTCTAAATACTGCAGTGTAGCTTAGTAGCCTGCTGGCTTCATTGAAATTATTTTTTATTTAATCGTGTTTTAATGTTAAGTAGTTATTTTTTTTTCAAAATGGCCTTGGGCCACGGCAAAGAGCTCTGCGGGCCATGCGTTGAAGACCCCCTGCTCTAATGGATAGTCACTCTTGAAACTGCTCTAAATGCCTGACATGAAAGTTTTCAAGCTGCTTGAGACCTCTAATTAAGGTAGTTGCTGGCATTGGATTTCATCTTTGACCTGAAAACATTTACAAATATTCATAGCCACAGAGAGATTTGAATCCTGGCCTGTTGGTCAGTGAGTAGAGATGCTATTCAATGCAGAATTTCTTTCATTTTGGTCAAAAGTTTGTATTGTTTTGTATTATATTATTGAAAAATTAAAGTGAGTTACAGACACATTTAGCAGGTGTTAACTTGCACTGCTTTAAGATGTTTTTACTGTATTTAAAGTTTCTGGTATTTTTTGTTTACAGTTATGGTAATTTTTTTGATTAATTAGTTGCTAATTGTCATAATACTTGCATGCAAGACATTGCTTATGGCAGTTAAACTAAAATTGATTTTTATGCTGTATATATATTGCAACATGCATTTATGAAACTCTTTTTAAGATTTGAATTAACAAGATTTTGCTTGTTGCTGATTATTTATACTTGTTATGAATCTGTGCAGGTAGATAATGACAGCCATTTATATTACAACTCCTCACTGTATCTAGAACATGAGAAAGCCTTATCATATTGGGTTGATGTTGATAGTCTTCCTCAGGAACATGTGATTACACATGATATGTTATCGAATTCACATCGACGTGCTGTGGTAATGACTATTTTTTACTATTAATTAATACATTAACTTTAAATCAGTTTTATGCCATTTATCTTATATTAGTCTAGTATTTAATTCTTTTAAAAATAAGTAATAATCATTTTCAGTAAATAGTAAAGATTATTATATGACACCTCCCAGGAGTTCAGTACTCGTCATGGGAGGATGCCCCACTTCAACTGACCGTCTCTTTTAATTAATCCTGCAACTATGTAACACACAGTGCCATCTACTGCCCACCACCACCACTGGTATATATTATCTATACATTTTCTAATGGATGATTTGCCTGTAATATGGGATGAAAAACCCTGTTAGTGTAGTATAGAAAAAACCTTACTAGTATAGTGTAGTTATTCCACTAATTATATTAAAGATTATTGCAAGTAATCACTTGCATGAAATATAAATTTCATTAAACACAATTTTAAGAGCATATTCTGGTCTTCATATTTGATTCACTTTGTTCAGAAGAGATTTATCTGTTACTCTTATTTGGCTGTATCTGTTAGAGAAATACATTTCTAATCTCTCAGAAGATATCATATAACATTTGCATCTCAACAATTTTTTTTTCTTTTTCTTCAGCCTGCATCCATTGTAAAATAAAGTAAATGTTGTGTTAGCAATTAATTTACATGATTAATTTTGAAAAGAATAAAAACGCTACCATTTGCTCATACAGGTTTGAGGATATATAGAGCAAGTATAAATACATACTGCATCTTATTATAGTAAGTAATGAGAAAGTGTGTTCTATAAACATTAACACATGTGCTCTTTTAAATTGGAATGCTAAAAAATGAAAAGAAATTAAATTATAACTATGGGATAATATATGATGACCATGAAGTCTGAAAGTTATACAGTGCTTGAACTCAGTTTTGCATTTTTCGTCATTTGGTTTGTATCAACTGAAATAGATTTACTTGTAATTATTTATTGTTGGATTTTTTAGTTGATATGATATATTGAGGCTATCTTCACTGCTTATTTTAACCAGATTTCCTTATTTTGAAAAATAGAATAGTTCTGCATGGATCGTTGATATATATATATATATATATATATATATTTTTTTTTTTTTTTATGTTGAGCCTGGGCTTCCATAGCTCAGTCAGTACAGATGAAGATTTTTGGTCAGAAACACCTGGGTTTGATTCCCCTCAGTGACATGGGGAACCTTTATCTAGTCTTTTTTTGACTAAAGGTGAGTTAGCCGGTCCCATATGGAGGTAGGGTTTTTTTTCACCTGGAAACTCGTTTTTCGTCCCCCAGAACAGGCAAACCAGCCCATGAACACACACATCTACAGACATAGGACACACCAGGAGGCATAAGGTTAACCACTTTATCCTCGACACTGCAAGGTAAAAGAGGAGGGAAGGAATAAGAAGAATTATGTTGAGCCCATACATGAGAGATTGGTTAATCAACGTATAGTGCGTTAGTACCTTGTATGAATAGTGGGTTGGGAAAGGAGAAACTTGTTTACATTTGATTTAAAAGCCTGTACATTGTATTCCTAGAAAAACATAACAGGGGAAGACTGTTCCATAACAATACAGCAGTAGCAGGGGATGAAGGAGGAGGAAAAGAAACCTGTTCTGTGGGTTTCATGGTATACTGTGAAGCTGCATATGTTCCAACACTTGAGTGGGGGAATTATTGATGCTATTTCAAATGAACATTTGCTATTAAAATATTTATAGAATGCACATAATGCAGAAACTAAATGTCTGCACAAAAGTGGGGGCAGTGAGTTGGTAAGAGCTGGGTTATTAATTAATCTAATTGCTCATCTCCCAAATTTGCCCAGCTATTGAATATTGCTCTCACATTTGGAGTGGATAACTAACAGCTCCCTCAAATGTGAGTCAAGCATTCTGAGGGAGCTATTAGGGGTCCACTCCAAATGTGAGAGCAGTATTCAATAGCTTTGCGGATTTGTGATTTGTATAAGGTTCAGAGGTGAAGTAATGTCTTGTGTGGAAGAGGAATCCTAGTTTTTTAGAAGCTGAGGATGCAATGGTTGTGATATGTTTATGCCTGGAGAGGCTTGATGTCAGAGTGTTTCCAAGAAGAGAAATTTCATCTTTTGTCAAAAATAATGCTGGGAGAAAACAGTTCTTTTTTGTGAAAAATGAGACAGAACTGGGTTCTAAAATTGACGAGGTTATCTGAACCCCATTGGAGGATGGCTTGGAGATCGGAATTGAGGGCAGTAATGGTTGAATGTTCTGTAGGTTGAGGCAAGTTGTGTAGAGAGTAAGGTTTATCAAATGAAAGGGAGGAGTGCAATGTGCTGTAATCTGCAAAAACTGTATTGGGGTGGAGGTCATCTGAAGTAGGTCATTGATATATAGAAAAAAGAGGGGTGGTTAGAAAACAGAACCTTGTGGAACTCTGGCATTAGTTAAATGGTGAGAGGACAAGGAACCATCCACTATCACAATGTGCATTCAGACAGAAAGCTGTCAATCCAACTGCAGAAGTCCTGAGACATACCAAATAATGGGGATTTGCTTAGTAAGCCTTTGTGCCCGACCCACTCAAAAGTTTAGGAGATATCAAGTGCAACCACTTGAGATTCACCAAACTTCTCTATGGCATTTGTTCAGAGATGGGTGATATATGTGAGTAGATCTCCTGTTGATTAACAGTGACAGAATCCATACTGGTGGCCGTTTATTAGCTTGGTGCTTTCAAGGTATCGTAGGAGCTTAGAATTGATGGCCCTCTCCATAATTTTAAATAGGTGAGTGAGATAAGGTAGTAGTTTGATGACTGATGTGTCACCCTTTATGAGGATACATTGAATATATTGATTCATATTGATTGAATATAATATGGAGTAAGAGAGTATATACAGATGACATGGGATAGGATTCAGTTCTAGTGCACAAACCTTTAGGACATTTGGAGGAATGCCATTGGCTAGGAGGCTTTTTTATATCTAATTTGGTCAATATTTTTCTGATCTCTTTTGGCAAAAGGATATAGGGGTATTTGTATATTGGGCATCTGGAATGGTGGGGATGGGGAATCTACCATTGTCAGTTATGTATGTATTCGAGGCAAAGTGTGAAGCCAGGTTAGCTTTTTCTGTGGCTGATGATGCAATAGAACCATCTGGGTATGAGAGGAATGGGAAATAAGTGACAGTTCTAATGTAGTAAATAGTTTCTTATGCACAAAGCATATGAAATTATGCTGTTTAAATGTGGGATTAAAAAAAAATCATGAACAATAGTCTTCATCTTAGGTTTACAGAATATAAAGGTATGCTAAATCTGTCAAGTGAATGTTTGGAGACACATAATTCATAATGTAAGACATATTAACAGACACAGGACTGTCTCTCAACCTATGCTTTTAAGAAATAAATTTGACAACAATGAAACAACATTAGGGGTGCTTAAGGGTCAAAGCTGTATAACTGAGAGGAGACCTCCACATAACCTTTAAAGGAATGCGGAGAACCGACCAGGGCTTCTGACCTAATGTCCAATCCTCACCTTCTCGTGGTGCACCCTGTTGGGTATCTACTTTGATACTGAACGAACGAGGATGGGCTGGCAATTTGGGATTCAGCCGACCAAATTGTATTCTTATTGGTTAAACCAAAATAAAAAATGATGGTACAACATGACAAAATTTCATGCCGGCTGGGGTGTCGCCCGGTTAAATTTAGGCCCCCGTTGTTTTCGCCAGGGAACCAGGGCGAACAGCGAAAAGTCAGCTACTGGAACAAATCTGAAAACAAACCCCAACTCAACATCACCAGAGTTAAAGATCGGTACTATCAACGTAAGAAGCCTGAATGGCAAAGAAATGGAGCTAGCTGAGGAATTAGATAAGTACCAGATCGACATAATAGGGGTGACTGAAACAAAAAAGACCAAAACTGGTGAGATCTTTCTGAGCAATAAATACAAAATGTTATATTCAGGCAATGACAATCATGGAAAAGAAGGAGTAGCCATAGTATTCAACACAAAATACGAGGCTAATCTTCTTGAATGGCAGTCAGTCTCAAGTAGAGTAATGTGGGCAAATATGAGAATGGGGAATTGGACAATTAAACTTATTTGTGCCTATGGTCCCACAGAAGGTTCTACTAAGGTAGAAGTGAAGGAATTTTTTGAGGCTTTAGAAAAAGCAACTGACACAATGAAAAAGGAAAAGTTGGTCCTTGTTGGGGATCTAAATAGTAGAGTAGGAAATGATTGTGAGACATACAAAAATATTTTGGGAAAATTTGGAGAAAAGAGCAAAGCTAATAATAATGGCAAATATCTGTTGGATTTCTGCTCAGGACATGGACTGGTTATTACTAACACCATGTTCCAACATAAAAATGTGCACAAATTCACATGGAGAGAAGAGGCTAGGAATAAGAAAAGTCTCATTGACTATGTTATTGTTGATAGTGATGTTTTCTCCCTGGTGCAGGACACCAGAGTGTACAGAGGATTTGAAATTGGAAGTGATCACTATTTAGTCTTGAGTAGGATAAAATTGAATTTCATATTGAAAAGAATAATATGTAAGAAAGTTTTAAAGCGAATAAAAGTTGAGCAGCTCTCAGATGTGAACTGTAGACTAAAATACAGAAATATTATTGAAAAGAAAATGAAAGAGTTTGAGAACAGGAATCAAACCTTGGAGATTCAGTGGCAAACTCTGAAGGAAACATTGATTGATTCTGCCAGAGAGGCATGTGGTGAGGTTGTGTGCAAGGATAAAAAAATCAGAACTCCCTGGTGGACACAGGAAGTTAAAGAGGCAGTGAAGGAAAAGAAGAAAGCATATCAAAAGTTCCTGGCAAATAAGTCAGCTTTTACTCTTACAGAATACAGAGACAAATGTAAGAAAGCAAAACAGTGTGTAAAACTAGCTGAACAAAAGTCATGGGAGGACTTTGGCAAGAATATAGAAAATAAATATCAAGAAGGTGGCAAAATATTCTGGAGGTTGTTGAAGAAGCTTAGGAATGGAGGAAATAGTGCTGTAAAAGGAATTAGAGATGATAAAGGTGAAATGAAAACAGGAGAAAAAGATATCCTTGAAGTATGGAGTAATTACTTTGAAAAACTGCTAAATGAAACAAGCAGTGATGACAGCACAGTGATAAAAAACACTGACCAGGCATGCAGTCAGGAATACATATCCATACTTGAAGTAGAAAAAGCCATCAAAGGCTTGAAATGTGGAAAGGCAGCAGGAGTAGATGATATTCGACCAGAAATGCTGAAGTATGGTGGTATAAGAGTCTTACAGTGGCTGCACTGCATAGTTCAGAAAGCCTGGACAGAGGGACGAATTCCCGATGATTGGAGTAGAGCTCTCATAGTACCCATATATAAAAAGGGAAATAAAACTGCATGTGAGAATTACAGAGGTATTTCCCTACTGAGTGTTCCTGGAAAAATCTATGCAAGTATACTTGAGAAACGGTTGAGAAGAATTGTGGAAGAAAAGCTTGGTGAAGAACAAGCTGGATTCAGACCAAATAGAGGCTGTCAGGATCAGATCTTCACTTTACGACAAATAGTCGAGAAAGCATGGGAATATAACAAAGATCTGTATTTAAGTTTTGTCGATTTGGAAAAGGCATATGACAAGGTGCCAAGAGAGAAGCTATTCAATACGCTGCAGTTATATGGTGTCAATGGGGCATTATATCAAGCAATACTTAGTCTTTATTTGAGTTGTGAGTCAGCAGTTAGAATTGAAAGAAGTACAGGAAGATGGTTTAATGTTAAATCTGGTGTGAGACAAGGATGTACATTATCCCCTCTGTTATTCATTATCTATATGGATCACATTATGAAGGAATGTGGTATTTAACTTGATATCAAAATTGGAGATGTTAATGTCAGCTCTTTGCTTTATGCGGATGATGTTATACTTCTAAATAAATCCACTACAAGTCTGCAAGATTCTCTGACTAAATTGAATAGTTGTTGTAATAGATATGGCATGAAGGTCAGCAATAAAAAAACAAAGACAATGAAAATAGGCAGAATCATTGAAAATGTCAACTGTGTTGTGAATGGAGAACCTGTGGAACAAGTAAAACATTTCAGCTACTTAGGCACAATTTTTACTGAAGATGGTAAACTAAATATAGAAATAGACAACAGAATCAGCAAAGCTGGTATCGTGGGAAGTCAATTGAATAAATTCATATGGAATAAGAAAGAAATTAGTCGGAACACTAAATTAGCTGTATACAAGACTGTGTTCAAACCAATTTTAACTTATGGATCTGAGAGCTGGGTCAGAAGTAAAACACTTGACCAAAGACTAGAGACCGCAGATATGAGAGTTCTGAGAAAGATTAGAGGCGTGAACAGATGGCATCAATGGCAATATCATATTAAAAATGAGGATATTAGGAAAGAACTTGACATTGTCAGCATCCAGGAATGCGTTAGCAGAGCTAATCTCAGATGGTATGGTCACTTAAATAGAATGGGAGAGGAAAGATTAGCAAAACAAGTGTTCTCTGCCAGGTTGGCAGGAAAACGTCCCAGAGGAAGACCAAGATATAGGTGGATTGATACGGTACAAAGTGCCTTAGACGATAGAAATATAAGATCTGATAATGTTGGAGTCTTGACAAGTAACAGACTGATTTGGAGGAAAATTGTAGATAGGAAGTTAGTAATGATGTAATTTTTTCATGTAGTACTGTCATATCCTGTACACCCCTTGAGGGTACATGGCAGGAATTTGATGATGATGATGATGATGAAACAACATTAATAATGCTGTGGTCTATATGCTGTGTTTCAAAAATTATGTTCTCCCCTCTCCAGTAGGTTTGAATATGCTGTATAGTATAACACAGGGTCGGCAACCCTTTTGGAGTGAAGAGCCATTTTTAAAATTATATCTGTTAAAAAAAAATTAGGGAGCCGCACGTTTTTTTTTTAATTCATTTTTTTTATAGTAACACATTATCATACTTGTAAAACACAGAGGTGACATGTCACATGAAATTATATGATATTTTAAAATAGTAAATAATAAAACAAAGATTTCTTTCTCCTTACAAAAGCATATGTATAAAATCCAATAACATACCTATTTCTTTAATTTTCTTTTTAATTTAAAATATCTTCTTAGTGCGACTTTTGCTGTCGAACTTCTTGGGATAGTTTCACAATATGCGGCAAATACGTCGTAATTTTCATTTTCAAACATGACAAAAGACTCATGTTGTTTAGTAGGTTTCTCAACTTACTTTTAATAAAAGTTATATTAGAAAATATTTACTCACAGAAATATTGTCGATCCTAAAATCGATAGAAGTCCAAATGTGTATGTTTTTAACTGAATGTAAGTGTCCGGTAAACAATTCCACGTGTCAAATACAATCTGATCTTGCTTTTTAAGATCGTCTCTTTCAGACCATTTGTGTTGTATTGCAAGGGTAGATTTTTGTCTTTCCAACTCCTCCAGATCAGCTTTAAGATTTCTAAATTTTGAATTCCACAAATCCTTGGTTTTCAGGTCCTCTAACTCAAGTTAAAATGCAGCCTCATCAATTTCAGCAAAAGGTGAAAAATTTAATTCGGCAGGATTAATTTCAAGTGGTCACAATAAAAATGACATAGTTGCCTTGTTCTTTCTAAACTCCCCAAATCTGCCATTAAATTCAGATCGCATATTTACCACAATTTCTTTGAAAAAGGTTAAATTTATGGAATTATCAGCTTCTTGTTGTTGATGTTTCTTCAATGTAGGAAAATGTAATAATGTGCCTTTCTCTAAATCTGTCGCAAACAAATATAATTTTTGTTCAAACGAAATCACTTCTTCTAAAAGCAAAACTGCTGTATTTCCCTTTTCCTGTAGTTTCTTATTTAGTGCATTTAAATGGGAAGTCATATCCACCATAAAGTAGAATTTTTGTAACCAATGAGTATCTTCTAAGTGTGCATATTCAAGGTCCTTTTGTCTTAGAAACAACTTAACTTCTCCAAAGCAGGTGGCAGATCACATCGACACCGCACCTCTGGAAAGCCATCATATTCTGTTATGCAAAAGAAGATTGGAATATTCGCAATTGATTTCTTTAAGAAGTTCACAAAATTTCCGATGATGTAGCGCTATTGCCATTATTTTGTTAACAATTTCTACAATCAAATCCATCACTACTGTTATCTCTTTTGGAAAAGTTTGTGCACAAAGTATCTCTCGATGGATTATGCAGTTAAAGGAAAACACTTCATGCAAAATTTGTTTTTTAAATAAAGAAACAAAAACCTTTTTTTGTACCTTTCATGCTCGGTGCCCCATCGGTCAAAATAGATATTATTTTGTTAATATTAATACCCTTACTTTTCAAGCAAGTGGTAACAGCAGATTCTTCTCCACGAGTTTGTCCTATAAGTGGCAGTATATTGAGTAATTCTTCCCGAGGGATTCTTCCTTGAGAGTTTATGTATCTACAAATAAGTACAATCTGTGCAATATCATCCACGTCACATGATTCGTCACAGGCAATAGAGAATCCTGGTGTTGAATTTAGATCTGTAACCTGCTGATTTGTTATATCTTCTGCCATTCGTACAGTTCTGTCCCTTACAATCTTAGCAGATAATGGCATGTCTTTTATTATTGTAATTATTTCCGCTTTGTTTTTAAAATCGCAGAAAAGATATTCGGACATTTTAATAAAACATTCTTATACATATTCGCCGTCCGTAAAAGGTTTTCCTCGTTTAACAACTTCTTGAACGGCCACAAAACTAGCAATAGTTGTATTTCTTGATTCTTTTATCCATTTGGAAAATGAACGTTTAGTTAGATTTACTTTGCGTTGTAACTCTTCTACTGCCTTTTTTTCTTCTCCTCATGGATATGCTTTGTCAAATGTATCGTGTTTATTTAAAAAATGTTTTTGTATATTTGATTTTTTATTATTTGAAAGCTTTCATGGCATATTAAACACATTGGAAATCCTGCTGTATTTGCTACAAATGCATGAGTTTCGGTCCATTCACTTTTAAACTCTCGATTTTCTTGTTCTATGCATTTTTGAAAATTATGGAGACAACTACCATTTGAGTTAAGAAAAATTTGAATAAAGAAAAACTCAAGACCAAATTCCACAGTTTGAAACAACGGCCCAATATGGTGGCCAATCGCAGGAATCCATCCAATCAGAACACGAACAATGAACAACAAACAAGTGAGACAAGGAGCGACCAACCAGCGACAAGTAAGAACCATGTGATCAACCTATCAAGCCACACCCTGAACAACGGTGAACTTACGCTACTGAATAAAGAACTGAACTATGCAATAGCACCTAAAAAGGTAAACAAATTGAATTTTATCTACCACATAGAAAGAGGCATCAAGTCCTTACCTAACAACATAGCAGATAAAATACGACTAGAAACTAGTAATGTCCTAAACACTAAGAAAACCATACAGAACAACCTGACTAAAACAGAATTAGCAGCAATTAATTCATTAAAAGCCAAACAAAACATAATAATAACGAAAGTGGATAAAAGCAATGCCACTGTTGTCCTTGACAGGTCGACATACGTACTTCAAATGAATCGACTAGTAGCTGATAACAACACATATAAGCTTGTAAATTATAACCCAACAAAAAGGATAAAGCATAAAACAGAGAAACTACTCAAGTCCGTCACTTCTTGGCCCCCAGATAGGGTTAAAAAACTCAAACCCCACTACGCCCACTCCCCCAGAATATACGGGGTCCCGAAATTACACAAACAAAATGTGCCCCTTCGATTAATCGTGGAAGGAATAGACAGTCCCAATTACCACTTAGCCAAGAAATTAGCTGCAACGCTCAAGGAGTTGGTAGGTCATTCCCCCTCCTACATAAAAAACACACAACACTTTATAAACAAAATTAAAAACATAACGCTAGACAAAGATGACTTATTAGTCGGTTTTGACGTTTTTGCCCTTTTCACTAATGTCCCCATCAATGGCACAATTCTCCTACTACAGAACAAATTTCCACCCGACATTACGACCTTCTTTGCCCACATACTAAAGTCCGGGTACCTCGTGTGGCAAAACAAATTCTACCTACAGAAAGAAGTTACAGCCATGGGCTCACCACTATCTCCCCCAATCGCTAACTTCTACATGGAAACCTTTGAGCAAAGGGCGCTTGATTCCGCCACGCTAAGACTGACAGTCTGGCTCAGATACGTTGACGACGTGTTCGCGATCTGGCCGCACGGGCGACAAACGCTAAACACATTCCTTAGCTACCTAAACAAACAACACGGACGCATACAATTTACCATCGAAATCGAAAAACAAAATTCGCTCCCATTCCTCGACACACTAGTCACACGTCTTCCTTCAGGCAGTCTTTCCTTCACAGTCTACCGAAAACCGACACACACTGGCCAATACATACATGCGAATTCATACCACCGCCCATCACAAAAATATGGAGTCATTAACACCCTTAAAAAAAGCTACAACAATTTGCTCTAACCAGCAAGCCCTGAAACAAGAACTAAAAATCATCAGCGACACATTCATAAATAATGGCTATAACAAAAATACTATTAATAAAATACTCCATAAAACAACAACAAAAACGAATCTAGATTACAGTAAAACCATAGCCATCCCATATGTTAAAGGGTTATCAGAAAAAATCAATAGAATCCTACAACATTATAACCTCAATGCCACCTTTAAACCACCCACCAAACTTAAAACCATATTCAACTCCTCTAAGGATCATCTCCTCCCATTAGCACATCCTGGAGTCTATAGCATCCGCTGCACCTGTAACTTACAGTACATTGGTGAAACAGGATGGACAATCCCTATACGCCAGAAAGGACACATTAAATATAACCATTATGGTGAAGCAGGCCTCTCGGGCCACGCGCTCAACACCTTACACCAAATCAACTGGAAAAGCACCCGCTCTTTACACCACACAAAAACCTGGTATGAAAGGAAATTCAAGGAAGCCTGCGAAATCTTGATAAACCATCCAAATATCAACAACAAAGAAGGCATGAAAATTCCAAGGATCTGGATGGCACACATTCAGCCTACCTAATATATAAGATCCAGCATAAGTCAGGACTCTAACCAATCTACAACTATTATTAGAAGCCATTCCATACCAACTGGCTGGAATGTACAGGTATAACATGTTGTTATTATGTGTATGTAGATAGTTACTTGTTGTTGCGCCCAATGTATTTCTACAACCAACAGATAACACTAATAATAGGACTCTAGCGTTGATGTATAATTTTTTTTAATTTTTTATTTTTATTTTTATCTATTATTTTATATATATATATATATATATATATATATATTTTTTTTTTTTATAATGATTTTTTTTTAAATTAATTAATTAATTTTTTTTTTTTTTTCACGAGAGGTCAGGCCAACAATTGTTGTAGTGGTTGGTCAGTATCTTTAACAAACCAGTTTGATTGTAGTGTAGCTTGTTTTCTGTGTATAGTTGTATGCTCCAGAAGATGACCTTGGCATAAAGGTCGAATTGTAGATTTTAGTTATATTAAACTAAAGTTTTCATTCAAACATGGTAGTTGTCTCCATAATTTTCAAAAATGCATTCGGATCACCGTGCAAGCCTAAAAGAAAGGTTTCTTGTTCTATCTTTCTTTTCTTTGCTGACATTTTAAATACTATAAAAATATTTTTATTTTGTTAATATTTAATTGAATGTTACAATATTCACATTACCTAACACAATCACCAGTAAATAAAAGCAAGGCAACGTCCACTACAAAACCTTTACTTATTTTAACAAAGTGAGCAGATTTACATACCACACCTGCACTATATGCAAAGACAATGGGCACGTTCAGACAGGGAAGCGCTACATGTGCTAGCCTAGCGTGAAGTCATAAATGTGTCCAAGCCAACTGCTCGATCGTAGCACTACCATAGTGATCCCTATTTGCTACAAATTAATTTAATTTGTAGTATAACATAAAGGCAAGTATATGTGCTAAATGATGATTATAAGGTGCTGCCCAAAAATTTGTAGAATACTCTAACTCCTAGTTTTCACCATCTCCTTTGAAGTTGCCCACTTGGGCATTTATGTGGCGATACCAGCCGTTTTTTCATGATTCCATGCATCCCCTGGAAGTTCTCGATGTGACTGTTGAGCACCTCCTGCAATTCTGCCTGGATTTCCTTAATTGTGTCAAATCATGCTCTTTCAGCTGGAATTCCATCTCGGGGAAGAGAAATAAGTATCGGGTGAGGCCAGGCAAATAGGGGAAAATGACTATCATGTTTTTGGAAGCCAGGAACTGTCAAATAATGAGTGATGTGTGGGCAGGTGCATTATCATGGTGGAGAAACCAGTCATTGTTCTTTTACTTTTCTGGATGCTTGCACCAAAACGCTCTCCCTTAGACACTTCAAAACCTCAAAGTAAAACTTGCCATTTAGGGGGAGAGGAATTCCTTGTGGACTATACCTTGAGCATAAAAAAAGGGTGATCAACATTGACTTGACATGCTTTTTTTTCGGCTGTGGTGAATTTGGTGACTTCCACTGCGATGACTGCTACTTTGTCTCGGTGTCAGTTTTAAACTTCTGATTCATCATTGATTGTGACCTTGGAAATGAAGTTGCGGTCATCTCTGGTTTGATCTTTGAGCTCCCTGCATATAGCAACATGATGTCCTTTCTTGTCATCACTCAGCAGCCTTGGCACAAATTTTGCAGCAATGTGTTTCATGTTCAAAATGACTGAGAAAATGCATTCAATGGTCCCATATGACAGTTCTATGATCTTGTAAACATAATGAATAGTTCACTTATGATCTGCAAAGATAGCCTCACATACTTTTTTGATGTTTTCTGGTGTCATTCTTGTTGATGGTTGTCCAGAATGCTCATTGTCATCTACAGATGCACTCCAGCCATCTCTCTCCGGTTCCTCCATCCTGCATCCCACTTCCTTCTCAGCCTCGCCATCCTCTTTCATTGTTGAACCTAAGTATCTAAAGTCACTGACCTTCCTGATGACATTTCCTTCCAACTCCAGATCTGTCTCCTGGCTGCCATCCACTTTGTAACACATACTCTGTCTTACTTCTGCTCAGTCTCATACCTCTCTTTTCCAGTACTTTCCAGTTTCCAGTGGCAGCTAAACTGGAAAGTTTAGCTGCCACTTCTCTTGATTCTGCACACAGCATGATGTCATCTGCATACAACATAGTCCAAGATGCGTGGTTGTGCCCCCTTTCTTATTAAATTCTTATATCTCTATATCAAGCCATTAAAAGTGATGTCTCTTCTACGTGGGTCATGTGGTATCTCTATCACACAAAGAAATAGCCTCAGGGTAGCGCCAAAATTCAATGTGACACAGTCCTCAAACATTACTTCTCTTAAAATCCCAAGAAATTTGTATTTTTAGACTGCGCCACTTGAAATTATTAGATTAAAGATAATAACTCAATCAAGAAGTAAGTTAGACGATATACTCATGTGACCTAGGGTTGCAATCATAGCCTTAACCTTACTCAATTAAATTCCCGCTCAGATCTGTAATAAGTTTCACAAGCGGTGCATCGAATTCTATACACAGACTCATATTTAGTTAATTTCAAACAAGGTTTATTAGCTTCTAAAATTACAGTTTACATACATGAACAATCATCACTCTAAATAGACACATTCTAATCTAAATCAATTAAATAGCTAAACTTCATCAGGTATGATCTCTGAACATAATTTTCCTCAAGTAATTCACACACAAGTTAATAATTCTTTAACATCTAGATCACTACTAAATTCCATTAATTAATTTCTATACTAACAACTGGTAACTTTAAGCATTCTTCAACATACAAATATTCAGATTCACTTAATTTACTATTCACTCATGACTTCCCATAAAACACAATTTTCTTTAGATAATTCACACACAAGTTAATAATTCTTTAAAATCTAGATCACTCCTAAATTCCATTAATTAACTTCCATACTAACAGCTGGTAACTTTAAGCATTCTTCAACATACAAATATTCAGATTCACTTAGTTACTATTCACGCATGACTTCCTATAAAACACGTGCTATAGTCTTGACCTATAATTGTATCTAAATCCTTCACTAACAAAGGACCCATATCATCACACACTCAGATTACATTCGTATTAATAACAAACTTTACTTATCTCCACTCAGTGGTGTCTCTAATTTTCTGCATCTGTTTCAGTCTATCTTCTGTTTCATTAGGACAATTCTTTGTTTCCCTTAACTACCCCGGATTAACTTCTTCATAGTAATTACCAGCCTAGATATCGGGTGCATGCTTCTGCTGACTTTTTAACGGCATGGTCTCTCGTTATTTTCTGGGAATCTAGGACAGGGTTACCCGCGGTAACATCGTCCTAGTCTAGAGGTATCGTTCGGCCATCCCCGAGCCAGCACCAGGCTAAACCTTCACTACTCAAGAAAATCCAAGAACTCCACATGACGAAAAAAGCCAAGAGAGTGCATCAGGTGGTTCCTAACCCTTTTATATGTTCATCCTCTCGGAAAAAAAAACAAAACTTTGCTGTTCATCCGGCACCTCGATTTCTTGTCACATGACCTCATGATGTCGTTCTCTCCTGTTTGTTTACCCCACGTGACCGCTTGGGGCAACAGACTGCTCCCCCCCCGAACTTCGAGCTCTTTTTTATTTTTATTTTACAAGTTATTCTTACATTGAATTTAATATCAACACAAAACCATAACTCTCTTAATTTACACTTTATCTCTGGCAACTTTGCTTTATACATATTTATCTAAATTCCCCCTCCCCCCACCCTTTTTTTTTTTTATAAAATCCTCTTTAGCTGATTATCTCTTTCTTCTTAAAAAAATGTATTCAATATTTTCTAAATTTTACAACAATACCTACTTAGAAACAAGCATGTTTACTTATTATTTTCCAGGGTTTTTACTTCTTTGCTCGTTATACCATGATAAGTGGAAATTTAACATTCTTAACTTATCAGGATATAATAGCGTCTTCTCTCACCTTGTACAGTAATAATGTGACGTATGAGCACTTCTATAAACAAACATGCAAAAATATATATATAACATTTCTGTATTATTCCCTAAGGATGACAACATATGGTAAACAAGTTCACTATTTAATTATATTTAAGTCTCCTTTATTATGCTAATGTTTAATGGCATGGTAACTCAGATAATACCAAGCATATAATGCATTACTAAATGGGTGTGCAATGTACATACACATATATATTATTCATCCAAGCTTGATTTGCTTCCTCAGCCTTAAGTAAAAGGCTAGTTATATTCCACTAATTCGAGCCATACCCAAGGGCCCATGAATTGTGGAAATACCTTCTGAATATGAATGCTGCGGTGAACATATTGGCCTTTTGCAACTGCATAGTTTTTAATCTATCCAACTCAAGTGCTTCTAGATGTTTTTTTTTTAGTTATTTGGGGATGGTGCCTAAAGCACCTATTATGAGAACAACTTTTCTTTTGCCAAATTTGTTCAACTTCGACTTTGCAACTCGCGATACTTTGTAATTTTTTCAGTTTCTTTTTCATCAATTCAGCTATCTCCTGGTACTGATAGTTCAATTCACTCTTTTCAACCACTGTTATGTTGGGTGTATTATGTTCCAAGCTTTTGTCAGTCTGGGTTTTGAAATTCCAGAGTATTTTAGCTTTTTCATTCTCAGTCACCTTGTGGTCAACTTTATGCTTCCAATAGTCTTTAGATACTTTAAACTTGTACTTTTTACATAAATGCCAGTGAATTATCTTAGCTACATTATCATGCCTTTTATGGTACTCAATTTGTGCAATTTTGCTGCACCCACTTGCAATGTGATGTACCGTTTCTTTCTTCTCTTTGCACAATCTGCATTTACTGTCTTCTTGAATTTTTTGTATTTTTGAATTCATAACATTGGCTTTAATGGCCTATTCTTGTGCTGCAAAAATTACCAATTATGTTTCTTTTTTTAGTGCTCCATTTCTCAACCATTACCAGGTCAAGTTGCTGTCAGCACTGTCCTCTATGCTGTGAAGGTATTTTCCATGCAATGCCTTATTTTTCCATCTTTCAGTTCTCACTTTTACTTGGTTGGTCTTGTACTCCAATTTTGTCTCCATGGATTTAAATAAACCCTCTTTTCTTACCTCAATTAGAAATTTTTCCATTGTTTGCTGCAGATAATCATTCAGATTTCATTTATCTTCTTCAACAACTTGCTTTACTTGTAATAATCCTCTGTCTCCTTATTTGCATGATAGGTAGAGCCTATCAATGTCACTGCAAGGATTGAGGACGTGAATTTCGTTAATTTTTGAGTTTTTCGGTCTAAATTCTTAAATTCTCCAACTCTAGCTGGGTCCATTCAACAGTACCTACTGAATAACTCAGAACAGGTATGGCCCAGATGTTAATTGCTTTTGTCAAATTTCTAGCATTAAGCATTGACTTAAGGAGTTTTCTTAGCCTCCTTATGTATTCTGCTCTAGTTTTTTCTTTGATCTTATTATGCAGAATTTGATGCTTCTAAAATTCCCAAATATTTGTAGCTATTTGCAAATTTTTTTGCCTTGATTTTTTTGCCATTGAGCAGCTCGATTTTGTACAGGTCTTGAAACTTTCCTCTTGTAATTCCAACAATGGGCATTTGTCCAAGCCAAAATCCATTGATATATTTTGACTGAATATGTGCACAGTATTAAGCAATGACCCAAGTTCATTCTCTGATTTTGCATACAGCTTCAGATCATCCATGTATAAAAGGTGAGATATCTTTGCACTTTTTTTGTGTAGTTTGGTAACCATGAGCAGTTTTATTTAAAATTCTAGTTAATGGGATCAATGACAAGATAAACAATAAAGGAGATGAAGAGTCTCCTTGAAAAATACCCATTTTTATGTTTACCTCCCTCCCCAATTTTCTTCTCCATTCAGAACCAACATTGTTTTCGATTTTTCATGCTGGTTTGCAAGAATTTTTATATGTTTTTGTTAATACCAAATATTTCTGTGCATTTTAAAATCCAACTATGAGCCACTGAATCAAATGCTTTTTTATAATCTATCCAAGCCATGTGAAGGCTGGTTTTTCTATGTTTGCAATTTTTCAAAATCATTTTGTTAATCAGCAATTGGTCTTTTGTGCCTCTTGAATTTTTGCTGCTATCTTTTTGTTCAATCAGAAAAAAAAATTTGCTTTAAGATAGCTATATTTTGTCAGCTAGTATGCCTGTGAGTGGCTTAAAAGTTATTGGTTGGAAGTTTTCTGGCTTTGGACCTTTTTTCCTTATCCTTTATGATCAAAATTGTTTTGCCTGCTACAAGCCGCTCTTCTTTGCTTTGTCCTTCTAAAACATTGTTAAATTGGTTAGCAAGTCTTTCGTGTAAGCCTGCCAGATATTTCAACCAGTAGCCATGTAATTCATCCTTCTCAACTGTTGACCAATTTTTTTATCCTTTTTAGCTTGCTTTTGAACCTTTCCAGTTGGTCCGTTTTTTGTTCTTGAGATTCATTCATAAGTTGTTCAGTCCACTTTGCCTTATTATTGTGCCTTTTAGGGTTGTCCTTTTAGGTTTGTCAAAATTTAAAGTGTATTTTCTTTGTCTGTAGTATTCATACTTATATTTTCTTTAAAATTATCATTCCTGCAGCTATCAATTTTCTTGTAAAATTGGTGCAGATTTGTGCAAAACACTGAAGTTTGCTTGTACTGTTCAATCCTTGCACTGTATTTTTCTTATTATTTTAGCTGCAACTGCAACTATTTTTTGCTTCAGTTCCTCTAGTACTTCATCAATAGGTTGTGTTCCAATATTATACTTCTTTATGTTGTTATTTCAGGTTGTCGTGTTTTTCAGCTTCTTTTCCTTAAGGTTTTTCAAATTGCTCACGTCTGTGCTAAGTTTAAGAATTTCATTCTCCAGTCGATGCTTCCACTTTGGTTTCTGAGCCTTCTCTTTTTGGGATCATTAATCTCATAGCCTAATTCGGATGTTACTACGTAGGCTGTTGAGTAAATAAGTTGATTCGTTTGTCCAATAGTTCCGGTAGGAATAGCTATTGCAGCTTTATTGGCTTCTTGTAGAAGTTCCTTCAGCTTTTTGTTGAGGTACTTTCCTCAATACTGGAAGCCTGACTAGTTCCATGTTGTTGTTCATTTGCTCTGTAATTTTTGTGGCTTGTTCTTTCTTTGATAGATTCCTTTCAACTATTTCTATATTTTCAACATTGGAATCTGGTTCTGCTACATTCATATTCTCAGTCAGTTCAGGACCAGTACAGTCTCCTTTTACTGTTTGAGCTTTTAAGCAGTAAAAGGAGACTGTACTTCAAGTGCTTCAAGTTCACTAAATATCTTGCATTTAATAATGAAGCTGTGCTGTTGCATCAGCCTTGAAATTTAGGTGTAGTTCAAGCTAAAGTTGGAGCATTCGTTTCTGAAATCCCCTAATTAAGGGATTTGAACAATAGCAGCACTGTATGACATCGATTTTCAGCCATGCTCCACTTTTTTCTGATAATTACTTTTGGGTTCTGTGAATCTTGCTCTTGTAGCCCACTTGTCACTGGATGTCCAGGGAGCCTAACATCCAGTACAGCCCTTTGGTAACCTGCATGACAACTGATGCGGTATAGAGTTCAGATTTGTCTTCACCATTTTATATGGGGGTGGGCAGGTACCTGAGAGAGAGAGAGAGAGAAGGTAGACTCCCACTGTGTGAGGTGGAAAAACAGGAAAGAATACCCCCTAGCTCTTGACTACTCTAATAGCATTGGGGGGGGGGGCAAGATGAAAAGAAATACAGAGGGAAAGAAGAGTAGAGGCCAGTCTACAGATAATATAACAAGTGTATTTTGCATGAAGTAAGGCATGGTCCAGTTTCAGATACCTCAGGTTTGCTGTGCCCATACTCACTAGAGTGAACCCTAATAACAAAAACACATATTCTTATTAATGAATTTTTCACTTAGTATACATAAAACTAAAAAATGAAAAGTAAATTGATGATATGAGATTTTTACAAGCTATAGTATTTTATACTAAATCTTGAATGGAGGGAGTATCAAGTAGACTGATGCAAGCAAACATCTAAATGGGGAATTAGGCAATTATTTGTGCCTATGGTCCCACAGAAGGTTTTACTAAGGAAGAAGTGGAATTCTTTAGTCATTAGAAAAGACAGCTAATAATGGTAAGAGCTTGCCAGATTTCTGTTTGGGATAAGGGCTATTATTACTAATACAATGTTAAAACATTAAGATGCACATATTCACAAGACCAGAAGACACACACACAAAAGGTCTTATTGACTATATTGTTGATACCAATATCTTTGTGCTGGTTCAGGACATGAGTATACAGGAGATTTGAAATAAGAAGTTTAGTTTTGAGTGGGATAAAATGAATATCATATTGAAAAAAAGTATGTAAGAAAGTTTATTTTTAAAAAACTTTACATCTTTTAGAGATGTAGATTTAAATATACAAATATTCAAGAAACAAATTCTGATTTGAAAACAACAACCAAACCTTGGAGATGCATTGACAGACTTAGAAGAAAACATTGTCAGCTAGAGGCTGAAGTTGTCTGCAAGGATAGAAAAATGAGAATTCCATAGTGGACTCAGAAAATTAACGAGACAGTTATGTAAAAGAAGAAAGCATATTGAAAATTACTAGCAAGTAAGTTGGCATGTGCTCTGAGAGAATACAGAGAAAAGTGTAAGAAAGCAAAGTAGCGTGTAATAGTAGCCAAACAAGTCACAGGAAGACTTCAATATGAATACCGAAAATAAATAGTTGAGTTACATCACTGCAATGTGATCACTTACTATCATTCTGGTGAAGATTTTGAATTTGCCAGTGTGAAAATTGAGATTGAATGGGAGGTGCTCATCATATTGAAAAATATTAATGGGAATAGATGGTATGTGAGCCTGTATGCTACATTCATGTAGCATACAGGCTGAGGTGTCCCCCCCTATATAAGGAACGATGACAGCATTACTATAGTCTGTATGTCAAGGATGTAAAGTGAAGGGAAGAACAGTTAATTTGTTGATCTTTTTGGCATTGTAATCATTGGACAAGAAGGTCTGGCGAATAAAGGAAATTTTAGCTATAAGTTTGGCCAGGGTATAACAGATTGGAGGCTCTGTTGATAGGATTTTGATAATGCCATGCTGTGAGTGATGGAGAGGTGGGGATGATGATGATGATGGGAAAGATTGTGTGTGTGTGTGTGTGTGTGTGTGTGTGTGTGTGTGTGTGTGTGTGTGTGTGTGTGTGTGTGTGTGTGTGTGTGTGTTGAGGTTTTTTGTAAACTGAGAAAGAAAGGGTGCCATCGGGAAGATGTGATTAGATTATCTAGAAAATATCTGCAGAGTATGTAGGGGGGAAAAAGTATCTATCTTGCAATTTTAAGTTTTCCTGATGTCTTAGTGACTGAGATGAAATAAAGGACCAATTCAAGTTGTTTCATTTTTTATAATGTGCTGTATTCATTTCATTACATCTTATAATATGCTCATGCCAGCACGTAATTCTTAGTAGTCAAATGTTCATTTCTTATTCATAAATAAAAATAAGCATGGTGTTGGGTGTTTAACAGAATCACTTTGAAAAATATAATATATATATATATATATATATATATATATTTTTTTTTTTTTTTTGCCACATATCACTCAACTTTCTGTAATGGATGTTAACATCAAGAATAATTTGCTAACTGAAATTCCTCCCGATTGGAACATAGAATTTCTTATTATTAGATGAAAGACATTAAGCGGAATTCAAATTCTTATTTTTAGAACTTCTCATATTTAGAATTTAAGACTGACATTTTGTTTTCTGTGGAAATGTGTGTATGGGAGGGGGGGCATCTAACAGAAATACAACAAAAGTTGTATTATAGCAAATGCACACTCCATTTTTTTCATGTCTGTCTGTCTTAGAAAAATAATTAGGAATGACATCCATCATTCTCCTCAGCCATCACAGGTGAATTTATGTTCAAACTCTTTCAAAGAAGATGGACTTAGGCATTCTGAAAACTGCCTTCTTTTGTCCAGTTTGCAGAGTTATCTTTCCTGTCTTCACTTAAAGCAGTTTAAATATGTTGTCCTAGCAAGATGGACAAAAAAAGAAAAAAACAGGACAGTCAATATTTATTTGTACGAATACCAAGATTGCATATCTTACAATACCTTTAACACAACAGTGCCATGTATAGTGAATGTTAGAGAGAGAAGAAAATAAATTGTTAATGTTTCTTGAAGAGCTAGTGATTGTCCTCCCAATGAAGACAATGGCAAGGTTGAATGAAGGATGGTGAATGACCTTAAGCAGATTGCCCATTTGCTTTAGGTCATTGCTAATGGCAAATTACTCGACATCTTTCAGTTTGGTCACTGGAATTGGAAAAGAGAAGCTAGTTGGAATTGTGAGCATTGAAGTCCTCAAGAATAATCTCATGTTCTGGACTGCAGAAAAGCATGTGGGTCATAGATTAAGGGACTCTTGATGTAATTTGATGCAGCTGATCTTTTTCATTTGAAAATGATTCTGTTTTTGGATAGTATCTTAACAGCACAGATTTGTTTTTAGTGTTTTCAGTATGTCCTTCTGACTTCAGATAGGAAAGGTAGGAGCATGCTCTTTTAATCCACCACATGAAATAGAATGTATTATCATTCTGCTTCATATCATCTGTCCATTACTGGCCCATTGAGTAACTGATGGACTGGCAAAGCCCAAAACAGTCTTTTCATAGTGCAGTGTATATCTCTAGCCCCAGAGAATGCTAATTCTGTGGGGCTAGAGATATTTTATTAAATGAATATTCAACTTTTCATTAATAATTTGCATTATTTTTACTGATTACTTGGTTGAAAGCAACTCTTCTTCCTGACGAGTGTTTATGCTCTTAAGGTACTAATTTGTATCTAGTGAAATAACAGACTTAATAAATTTGTAGTTTATTTTGTTGTGAGTTAATAGTATTAAAAAGTAACATCCTTATTAAATGGGTTTTTATGGAATGCAGTTAAATATGATAGTTAGTCTGAATAGATTTGAATAAATTCTAATTGCACACCATTCACTCTCACCTTTTTTCATTTCACTGTCTTGACACATTAATTAAAATGAGATAGGCTCATTTGTACAAACTGAATAAGCAAACTGTCTTAGGTTAACTGACTATCTATACCTTTTAACTTGAAAAAAAAAATTCATTTAAGATATTAGCATTCTTTTGCAAAAATGCTTTATATTTAATGTTACCATGAACTAAACTAATACAGCAAGTAGACTTTGTAAAAAGATATAATTGTGATAGAAGGGAGATGATAAAGGATTTTTATTATTGCTGCTATTTTTAAGTGAAAGACTTCTTGCAGATATTAATAATCATTAGTTAATTGATTTTTCCCCCTTCCTTTTTCTGCAGACAATATCCATGTCATTTGAATTTCCATTTTATGGTCATTATTTAAGAAATATAACTATAGCAACAGGGGGTAAGTTATTTGCCTTTTTTTATTTGTTAAACATACCAAGTTGAATTATGTGATTTTTTTTTTTTTTTTTTTTTTAATGAAGAATTCAAAATTTGTTTTCTGGAATACATTATTTTCTCAGTTCTAAATGTTGTTATAAATAATTTATAACTTTAATATTACCTTCTATCTTAAAGAAATATGCGAATTTATAGCTGAAGAACAGGGTCTACAAATAAATGGCACGAATATCAACCTTAAATATGCAGACAGTATTATTATTCTTGCAGAATATTGAGCACAAT
The DNA here is from genome assembly GCF_054136105.1 of Typopeltis vanoorti. NCBI lineage: Eukaryota > Metazoa > Arthropoda > Arachnida > Uropygi > Thelyphonidae > Typopeltis > Typopeltis vanoorti. Next base: position 55,150,491 of record NC_143570.1, on the reverse strand, counting down.
TGGAGAAAACAATAAAAATTTTAAATGAAGAGTGTGAAACTTTTGGAATGAAAATCAATCCAAGCAAAACTAAAACTATGAAAATAGGAAGAGATGAGGAAAAAATTTCAATAAACTTAGAAAATCATATACTTGAACAAGTAAAGCAGTTTACATATATTTGCATTCTCATTACTCACAACTTCAACAACAGAATAATATGAATAAATTAAACAAAATATGGAAAATAGCAACATTACAAAAAGCCTCAAACTAAAACACTATATAACCCTTATTATACCTACAGCAACATATGGAGCTGAGACATGGAGACTCAATCTGAAAGAAATACAGAAAATCAAAGCATTCGATTGCTTAAGAAAAATAAATAAGACTCACATAAATGAAACTATAGAGAAGATATGATAGCTACAATTCATAAATAGCAACTAAGATTGTTTGGACACTTCCAGATGTCCTTTTAGATATCCAAATATAGTCTTGAATGGAATCATTGGAGTAAGATGATCAAGAGGCACACCAAAAAGAAATTGGCTACAGTCTTTATAAAAGTCACTGAAAATTGTGCCTAAGTAGCTGAAATGTTTTACTTGTTCTATAGGTTCTGCATTCATGATGCATTTGATATTTTCAGTGTTTCTGCCTATTTTCACTGTCTTTGTCTTGTTATTGCTGTTTTCATCAATTTTATTAAACAGTTATTCAATTTAGTCAGTTATCTTGCAGGCGTGTACTGGATTTATTTAAAAAGTATAATGAATTTAGTTTAATCCTTTATCCCAGTGAGAGCAAACAAAGTTTGCACCTGAAAATATCTTCAGGACTGAATATAGTGTTGTACTAACTTACCTGGGTAAGTAGTACAACACCAAGGCAACTCGTAGCAAAGGTGGAGCAAGCTACCAACACAACTACGAATTGCCTTGGTGTTGTACTACTTACCTAGGTAAGTTAGTACAACACTATATTCAGTCCTGAAGATATTTTCAGGTGCAAACTTTGTTTGCTCTCACTGGGATAAAAGATTAAACTAAATTCATTATAGTCTAACCTAGTGATAAATAAACTTTCAACATTATTTAAAAAGTATAAAACATCATATGCATAAAGTAAAGAGTTGAGATTAATATCTCCAATTTTGATATCAGGTTTAATACTGCTTTCCTTCATAATGTGATCCATATAGATAATGAATAACAGAGGGGATAATGTACAAACCATCTTCCTGTACTTCAATTCTAACTGCTGACTTACAACTCAAATAAAGACTAAGTATTCCTTGATATAATGCCATATTGTCACCATGTATTAGCATTTTGAATAGATTTTCTCTTGGCACCTTGTCATATGCCTTTTCCAGATCTACAAAACTTAAATACAGATGTTTGTTTTATTTCCACAATTTCTCAACTATTTGTCATAAAGTGAAAAGCTGATCCTGACAGCCTCTATTTGGCCTGAATCCAATTTGTTCTTCATTAAGTTTCCCATCCACAATCTTCCTCAATCGTTTCTCAAGTATACTTGCATAAATCTTACCAGAAACATTCAGTAGGGAAATACCTCTGTAATTCTCACATTCAGTTTTATTTCCCTCCTTGTATATGGGTTCTATGAGAGCTCTACTCCAATCATCTGGAATTTGTTCTTCTGCCCAGGCCTTATGAACTATGCAGTGCAGCCACTGCAAGGATTTTATAAATTCCTACTTCAGCATTTTTGGTCAAATATCATCTACTTCAAGAAGGGAATGTATTCCTGATTGCATGCTTGTTGAGTGTTTTTACCACTTGCTGTCACTGATTGTTTGATTTTGCAATTTTTCGAAGTAATTACTCTATACATTAATAATATCTTTTTCTCCAGTTTTCGTGTCACCTTTAATATCTCTAATTCTTTTTACAGCACTCTTTCCTCCATTTCTGGGCTTTTTCAACAGCCACCAGAATATTTTTCCTCCTTCCTGATATTTATATTCTATTTTCTTGCCGAAGTCTTCCCATGACTTTTGTTTAGGTAGTTTTACATAGTGTTTGGCTTTCTTACATTTGTCTGTATTCTCTAAGAGCACAAGCTGACTTATTTCCCAAGAACTTTTGATATGCTTTTTCCTTTCCTTCACTGTCTCTTTAACTTCCTGTGTCCACCATGGAGTTGTGATTTTTTTATCCTTGCAGACAATATCACGACATGCCTCTCTGACTGAATCAATCAATGTTTTCTTCAGGGATTGCCACTTAATTTCCAAGGTTTGGTTCCTGTTCTCAAACTCTTTAATTTTTTCTTGAGTAATGTTTGTGTATTTTAGTCTATAGTTCACATCTGAGAGCTGCTCAACTTTTATTCACTTTAATACTTTTTTATATGTTTTGTCCAATATGAAATTCAATTTTATCATGCTCAAGACTAAATGATCTCTTCCAATTTCAAATCCTCTGTACACTCTAGTGTCCTGCACCAGAGAGAAAGCATCACTATCAACAGTAACATAGTCAATGTCATCATCAAATTCCTGACATTTACCCTCATGGGGTGTACAGGATATGATAGTACTACATGAAAAATTTACATCATTACTAACTTCCTACCTACAATTTTCTGCCAAATCAATCTGTTACCTGTCAAAGCTACAACATTGTCAGATCTTATGTTTATATATCTATCTTCTAAGGCACTTTTTACCGTATAAATCCACCTATATCTTGGTCTTCCTCTGGGTCTTTTTCCTGCCAACCTGGCAGAGAACACTTCTTTGGCTAATCTTTCCTCGCCCATTCTGTTTAAGTGACAATGCCACCTAAGATTAGCTCTGCTAATGCATTCTGGATGCTGACAATGTCAAGTTCTTTCCTAATATCCTCATTTTTAATATGATATTGCCATTGATGCCATCTGTTCATGCCCCTAATCTTTCTCAGGACTCATATTCGTGACCTCTAGTCTTTGGTCAAGTGTTTTACTTCTGACCCATCTCTCAGATCCATAAGTTAAAACTATTTTGAACACTGTCTTTATTTACAGCTAATTTAGTATTTTGACTAATTTCTCTTATTCTATATAAATTTATTTAATTGACTTCCTACCATACCAGCTTTGTTGATTTTGTTATCTATTTCCATATTTAATTTGCCATCTTCACTAAAAATTGTGCCTAAGTAGCTGAAATATTTTCCTTGTTCTATAGGTCCATTCACAATGCAGCTGATATTTTCAATGTTTCTGCCTATTTTCATTGACTTGTTATTACTGACCATACCAAATCTATTACAACAGTTATTCAATTTAGTCAGGGAATCTTACAGGCTTGTAGCGAATTTATTTAAAAGTAGAACATCACCCGCATAAAGCAAGGAGCTGACATTAACATCTCCAATTTTGATATCAGGTTTAATACCACTTTCCTTCATAATGTGATGATCCGTATAGATAATGAGTAACAGACATGATAATGTACATCCTTGGCTGACACCAGATTTAACATTAAACCATCTCCCTATACTTCTTACAATTCTAACTGCTGACTTACAATTCAAATAAAGACCAAGTATTGCTTGATATAATGATCCATTGACACCATACAACTGTAGCGTTTTGGAATAGCCTCTCTCTCGGCACCTTGTCATATGCCTTTTCCAGATCGACAAAACTTAAATACAGATCTTTGTTATATTCCCATGCTTTCTCGACTATTTGTCATAAAGTGAATATCTGATCCTGACAGCTTCTATTTGGCCTGAATCCAGCTTGTTCCTCACCAGGCTTCTCTTCAACAATCCTTCTCAACTGTTTCTCAAGTATACTGGTATAAATCTTACTAGGAACACTCAGTAGGGAAATACCTCTGTAATTCTCACAATCAGTTTTATTTCCCTTTTTTATATATATGGTTACTATGAGAGCTCTACTCCTCCAATCATTTTGAATTTGTCCTGTCCAGACCCTCTGAACTATGCAGCGTAGCCACTGTAAAACTTTTATACCTCCATACTTGAGCATTTCTGTCTGATATCATCTATTCTAGCTAGCTTTCAACATTTCAGACCTTTGATGGCTTTTTCTACTTCAAGTATGGATATGTATTCCTGATTGCATGCCTGGTCAGTGTTTTTTATCACTGTGCTGTCATCACTGCTAGTTTCATTTAGCAATTTTTCAAAGTAATTACTCCATACTTCAAGGATATCTTTTTCTCCAGTTTTCATATCACCTTTATCATCTCTAATTCCTTTTACAGCAATCTTTCCTCCATTTCTGAGCTTCTTCAACAACCTCCAGAATATCTTGCCACTTTCTTGATATTTATTTTCTATGTTCTTACCAAAGTATTCCCATGACTTTTGTTTAGCTAGTTTTATACACTGTTTAGCTTTCTTACATTTGTCTGTGTATTCTCTTAAGAGCACAAGCTGACTTATTTGCCAGAAACTTTTGATATGTTTTCTTCTTTTCCTTCACTGCCTCTTTAACTTCCTGTGTCCACCATGGAGTTCCGATTTTTCTATCCTTGCAGACAACCTCACCACATGCCTCTCTGGCAGAATCAATCAATGTTTTCTTCAGAGCTTGCCACTGAATCTCCAAGGTTTGGTTCCTGTTCGGAAACTCTTTCATTTTTTCTTGAACAATATTTGTATATTTTAGTCTACAGTTCACATCTGAGAGCTGCTCAACTTTATTCGCTTTAAAACTGTCTTACATGTTATTCTTTTCAATATGAAATTCAATTTTATCCTGCTTAAGACTAAATGATGATCACTTCCAATTTCAAATCCTCTGTACACTCTGGTGTCCTGCACCAGGGAGAAAACATCACTATCAACAATAACATAGTCAATGAGACTTTTCTTATTCCTAGCCTCTTCTCTCCATGTGAATTTGTGCATAATTTTATGTTGGAACATGGTGTTAGTAATAACCAGTCCATGTCCTGAGCAGAAATCCTACAGATATTTGCCATTATTATTAGCTTTGCTCTTTTCTCCAAATTTTCCCAAAATATTTTTGTATGTCTTACAATCATTTCCTACTATCCTGTATTTAGATCCCCAACAAGGACCAACTTTTCCTTTTTCATTGTGCCAGTTGCTTTTTCTAAAGCCTCAAAAAATTCCTTGACTTCTACCTTAGTAGAACCTTCTGTGGGACCATAAGCACAAATAAGTCTCATTGTACAGTTTCCCCATTCTCATATTTACCCACATTACTCTACTCGAGACTGACTGCCATTCAAGAAGATTAGTCTCGTATTTTGTGTTGAATACTATGGCTACTCCTTCTTTTCCTTGATTGTCATTGCCTGAATATAACATTTTGTATTTATTGTTCAGAAAGAGCTCACTAGTTTTTGTCTTTTTTGTTGCAGTCACCCCTATTATGTCGAACTGGTACTTATCTAATTCCTCAGCTAGCTCCATTTCTTTGCCATTCAGGCTTCTTATGTTGATAGTACCGATCTTTAATTCTGGTGATATTGAGTTGGGGTGTGTTTTAGGATTTGTTCCAGTAGCTGACTTTTCGCTGTTCGCCCTGGTTCCCTGCCGATTGCAACAGGCCTTGTTTAACCATGGGACACCCCAGCCGGCATGAAATTCTATCGTGTTTTTACCGTCATTTAATATTGGGTTTAAGCCAATAAGAATACAATTTTGTTGGCTAAATCCCAAATTGTACAGTTTCCCCATTCTCATATTTACCCACATTACTCTACTTGAGACTGCCTACCATTCAAGAAGAATAGCCTCATATTTAGTGTTGAATACTATAGCTACTCTTTCTTTTTCCTGATTGTTATTGACTGAATATAGCATTTTGTATATATTGCTTAGAAAGATCTCATCCCTATTATGTCCATCTGGTACTTATACATTTCTTCAGCCAGCTCCGTTTCTCTGCCATTCAGGCTTCTTATGTTGATAGTACTGATCATGATCTCTGGTGACATTGAGTTATGGTGTGTTTCAAAATTTCTTCCAGTAGCTGACTTTTCACTGGTTTCCTGGCGAAAGCTATGGGCTGGGCCCTTGTTTAACCGGGCCTTGCCCCAGGAGGCATTAAATTCTCATGTTGTACAATCATTTTATATTGTGGTTTAAGTCAGTAAGAATACAATTTGGTCGGCTCAATCTCAAATTGCCAGCCCATCCTTGTTCTTTCAGAATCCAAGTAGATACTTAACAGGGTGCACCACGAGAAGGTGAGGATTGGACATTACATCAGAAGCTCTGGTTAGTTCTCTACATTCCTTTAAAGCTTCTGATGTAATATCCAATCATAACCGAGTACACACCTTTTTCAGCTCTGTAAATATACAGCCTTTTCCCCAGATATTATAGTGTTACTTTGAAAAATCTCTTAGGATCCTCAACATTATTCCTGGAATGTTCTACCCATTCCTAAGTTTATTCTGATATGTTCTGAAAAGCATTCATGGTAATAGATATTGAAGATAATAATATACAGAGTCCATTAAAAAAAATGTATACACACTTCACCCAAAGAAAAACCTCTATAAAAATTATAATAGTCAGACCACGACTTATACTTGACCAGTAACAGTACCTTCAAAGAAGAAGAATGGTCCTATTAAACCCCTAGATGACAATCCACACCAGACATTGAGCCCTGGTAAATTGATGGACCCTGGTAAATTGACTGCCTTGTCCACATGAATGCCCAGATTTTCTCGAGTCCAGTAAACACAATTATGCCAATTCACTCTTCCATTAAGCTTAAATTAAATTGTGCTTCATCAAACCAAACCATTTTCATCACAAACTGCTCATCCTCATCTACCAGGTGTTGAAGCCACTCATAATATTGCATTCTTCGAAGTTAGCAGTACCGTATGCTTGCACTGCTAAATTCTGTCTTATTTGCACATTGTGTGGTAAACTTCTGTGGTGAGGGTGTAAACTGTTTTAACACCATAGCCAAGGAAGCAGGACTTGTTGCTGTGTGAGGCCTCTTGGATCTTCCCTTGTGCACATCACACATGGTTCCATGGGTCTCAAACTTATCACGAATACGTGCAATTTTCAGGTGTGTTTGAGGTTGTGTTGCAAACTCACGCCTCTGTTGTCGTTGAACTTGAACAACATTCTCAAATTTGAAATACCACTTTAAAATGGTCTTGCATTCCTCGAACAACAGTTTGCCTCAGCGTCATTTTGTTTGACTCCTACTGGTCATGTGTTGATGCTAGTATTCATATGAGTAATGATATCTTTGGCGTGCACATCATACTACACATTGCTACCATAATTCGTTTCAACTTCGAAAAAAGTCCATAGATGAATCTTTTAAAGGGTATATGCATTTTTTTGATGGACCCTGTATAATTATAAAAAAAGTATCCTCCTGGCTGCCAGACATTACAAAAAAAAAACTCGGACCATTCAGTTCTGCCCCCCCCCCCCAAGACTTAAAGCAGATGCTACTGATTAACCTTGCTACAAACTGTCCTAAGTAGATGGCTAACTCTCTGATCCCCTCCCTTTCTCACTTTCTTACCACATATTATGTAAACCCTACCCATTTTAAAATCTTAAATTAAAATCATCTAACTTTAAATAATAGAGATATTTTAGTAATCTTTGACATCACCTCGTTGCTTACCGCTATTTCCTTAAATGACCCCTTAACACTTAATTTTCCTTCTGATATCTTGGAGCACTTTTCCTTTGCCATCAGTTCTGATTATTTTTCTTGAAAGAACAAAATCTGCAAACAGATGGAAATTCCACTATGGGTTTTCCTCTCTCAACCTGCTCTTGCCAATTTTTACATGGAAAATTTTGAAAAATGAGCCATTGATTCAGTCCCTCTCAAACCTTCTATCTGGCTAAAAAAAAAAAAAAAAAAAAAAATCAGCTAACGCCTTTTTATTCCCATATATATAGGGAGTAGGCGAGGCCATTTTTAGCCCTATCTAACTTTTGGAGACTGAGTGGGCAGTTCAATCTCCACTGGTATCCCATTAGTGATAGCTGGCCCAAGGCTATCAGTAATTAAGTGGCACACAATGAAGAGTGACGGCTCAACAAGTGCTGCCATCTTGTGGTCCCTAACATTCGTATTTAATGTCTGAAATGATGTGGGTTCTATGGTTGATTTTCTTGAGTTGATTTTCTTTTCATTACAGAATGAAAAACCCAAGTTTCCGGGAGAAAAAACCTGCTTGCCCATGCCAGAGATTGACTAACTCAGGAACCGGTTGAAAAAAGGCTTAGAAAAATTTCCTCTAGTCGACGGCTAGACTCGAAATCAGGTCTTCCTTCATGCGGCCAAGCGCCGTGGTGTGCAAACGCCACATCCGCTGAGCTACACGGGCTCTTTCTATCTGGCTAAGATATATAAATGATGTGTTCTCTATTTGGTCTCATGGCCCAGACACATTAGACTCCTTCCTCAGTCACCTCAATAGCCTAAATCCAAGAATCCAATTTACGATGGAAAAGGAAAATAACAATAGTTTACACTTCCTAGACACCTTAGTAACACACCTCCTAATGAAAACCTTTCCTTCTCTGTATATAGAAAACCTACTCATGCAGTTACATTCACAAACTCTCCCACCACCACCCCTCTCAACAATATGGCATTATAAAAGCAACTAATAGAGCCCACAAACTTTGTTCCATTGTAATCTCTCTTTCAACCGAACTACACAACACCTTCCTTTCCAATGGCTACAGCAATTACAAAATTAAGAAAATAATCAGTTCCTACCCCATTCCCCAGCCATCTCTTCGGAAAGACTTCAGAAATGCCATCAGCATATCCTACATTCGTGGCACATTCAGAAAAAATAGCCAGGTCCTTAAAAAAGTACAACCTCCACACAGTGTTTAAGCCCCACCATAAACTTACTACCCTAATCCGTTCCATCAAAGATCAGCTCCCTCCTCTCAGTGCCTGGAGTATATAGATTACCCTGTTCCTACAGCTAGTTTACTTCAGACAACAGACAGATCAGCAGCCATACAGATAGAAGAACCCAAGTCATACATCTACAGTCACGACTGTGGTAAATCTGGCCTTGCAGACCATGTTTTGGATATAACCCACAGGATTTCCTGGAGAAAAACCACCATGCTCCACTATAGTAAATTGAAAAAGAAAGACTGTTTTTAGAATCTGCAGCACTCAGAAATCAACCAAATTTAAATAAATACAGTTGCATTAAACTTCCAAGATTTGGAAAATGTTAATTATCAGAGATCCCGCTTTACATCCTAAGTCACCTGCAAATGCCCATAGAGTGTGCACCACCTAGATAGGACTTTGGAGTAACCCGTATATCACTTAGTATTGTGTTGTATTGTATTTGAGTGTGTTGTTACAAAAGTTATTTGTAATCCCTGAAGATGTCTCAGTGACTGAGATGAAATATTGGAAGCATTAAAATTAGTTTTAATCCTTTCCCAGTTCTGTAAATGTTTCATTAAATCTCCAACATGATGTCTTATTGCACTTAAGCCTAAACACATGAATTATAAATAATTCTGATATTAATGACAAATGCTTCCTGAATGTCTATTTAGCTCAAATTAGTTATTACTAATGCAATGTTCTCATGAAGAAAGAGTTGTCAGTATGATATCATTGATAGCATTGTTTTTCATTTGGCTGAAAATATAACAGACTAAGGAATTTTAAATAAGAAGTGACTGCCATCATAGTGTTCAATGTGATAAAAACAACTTCATTGAAAGGAAAAATGCATATTCAAGTTTTGAGAAGTGAGGTGTCACATATCATCAGCAGACTCAGACATGGGGAAAAGTGAATTTCAAAAAAGAGGAAACTGTCTTTGAGAATGAGTGGCAAAATTTCACGAAAACATTGACTAGGAAGCACACATGTTGTCTGTACAGGCAACATGCATGTTGGACAGGGGATGCTAGTGTTAGATCTGAAATAGGCGACCTCATTTTACATGACGGCACCATTCCAGAATCTAACAATAAACATAAAATAAATATGCATACTTATCTTTTAGCACAATATAACTGTTTTTTTTTTGTAAACAACATCTTGTATATTAAACTTTGAAATATGTGAATTAAAATTAATATATCTGTATGTCAAGCATGAATGTAAGTCAGCAAAAATGGGCAGTTATAAGAGAAATAATTAGGGATTTTTTACAAGTGAAAGAATGCAAGTTATTCAGCAACATAGGGCAAAGATCGCCCTAATGATACAAGAGCAGCGTATGCGCCCGCGGGCATCACATTTGAGAAAATATCATGACACATACATTCTTGGAAATAGAAAGTCCCGTATGTTGATCGGTGAGGTCACCCAGTCGGAGACCAATAGATGAGACGATAAGAGAATTTCAAACTCGGAAAGGTGGCGCTCTTGGGAGCGCATAAAAACCGGCAACACTGAATTGAATCATCTCCCCCCCGTTTTCTTGTTCCTGCATTTCTCTCTGTGTGCTACAAGTGTTCATTGCAGTTCAACTCTTATTTTTAAGAGCTGACTCTCGAGAAGTTCCAGCATGGCACCGCAGCAGAGTTCAGCAATATCGAGATGACCCTAAAAACTATAGAGGTATCAGTATACTAAATTCCTGTTACAAAAAAAAAATCTTAAATAGCAAACTAATGAAATATTCCAAAAACTTTATTTTAGAAGTAGAGAATGAATTTAGAAAAGGACGATCATGTATAGACCTGGACTTTTGCCTAAAATTAATAATAGAGAAAAGAAGAGAATGCAATTTAGAAACACATATTGCATTTATTGACTTTGAAAAAGCATTTGACAAAGTTAAAAGAAACATATTTATTTAACATATTGAAAGAAAGACAAATATAGTCATACCCCGACTTACGCAAATCCAGAGTTACACGGTTTCTTATATGTACGTATTCCAGTCTCGCCACTAGTCATATCTTTCAGGCGCCGGCCGCAATCACCAGTGTCGCACATGCTGTGAACAAGCACTGACGTGTTTTGCGCGGTCTCCATTCATACACGATTTTTATAGTCTACAAACCTTGCGGTTGTTTAATGTTATGTTCTTGATAAAAATTTTATCACATAAAAAATAATAATGTCGTCCAAAAGAAGCAAGTCCGATTCTTCTACAGCTACCAATAAAAGAAAAACGTTGACTTTGGAAACAAAGCTCAACATTATTAAGGATTTTTAAGGTGGAATGAAAATTTGTGAGCTAGCAAAGAAGTTTGATCTACAGGAATCCACAGTAAGAACAATCATAAAAGAAAGGTTTACAGATTTTGGAATACATTGATTCTAACGAGGAATGAATTGTAGCCACAAGGCAAGGAATAAAAAAATCATTAACTTGCTATGAAGAAATTTTGTGTGACAAGAAAAAAGCATTATGCTGTCAGACGAATCTATTAGATTTTATGAAACATTCGACATCAAAATAACTTTCTTTATTTTATGTACGAAAAACTACAATTATGATTATATTCCTTAAAAAAATATAGGTGTTTTTGTAAACCTTTGGTCCAAACTGTATGTTTATATATATAAATTACATGCAAAATTATACCCCGAATTACGCGAATTCTACTTACGCTTTTTGTTGGTCCCACCTACCTCGTAACTTCGGAGTTTTACTGTACCAAATAATATCCTAAAAGCTATCACAAGTAGAGATAAATCCAAGGGGTCTGACAGGGATGCCCCACTCAGCAACTCTTTTTAATATCTACTTAAATGAAATAATAATAAAATGGAATAAAAATTTACATCAAGGAATTAAACTTTCTCCTACAGTAAAATTAAACACTCTCCTCTTTGCCGACGACCAAATAATAATTAAAAATCCTAAGATAACTTACAGAAAGCTATTTTAGATCTAAATGAGATATCCAAAGATCACGGTATGATAATATCAACAGAAAAATCAAAAACTATGGCCTTTAAAGGACAAGATCCAGCAAGAACTAAAATAGTAATAAATAACAAGATCTTACAACAGTTGAATTCATTTAACTACCTAGGATGTATGATCACTTATGAAAATGAAAAAGATATAAACATAAAAATTGCAAAATATTTAAAAATAACAGGTGTAATTAACTCTATATTTAAACCAAACCTAGTTCAAAAACAAACCAGATCAAAAGTATACAATACATTAGCCCTTCCAGTCTTAATGTATGGAAGCGAAATCTGGACAATAAAACAAAAAGACAAACAAAGATTAACAACAGCAGAAATGAAGTTTATGAGAAAATCTGCAAAGTATACCCTATTTGATCACAAAAGAAAGGAAGAAATTATGAAAGAATTAAACCAAGAACTAGTAATAGAAAAAATTAAAAAATATAAACATAAATGGATGGAACACGTTCAAAGAATGAAAACAGAAAGATTACCAAAACAAGCCTTTAGGAAAAAGAAAACCAGGACATCCTCTTAAACAATTCAACGATGACTTCTAAGGCCAGCACAGGCCATGCTAGGCCTAAATCCTTGATACGCATGATGATTATGATATATATATATATATATTCAGGCAGAAAAAAATCGAGTCAAAACACAATCCTTGTGATGAAAATAGCACTGCATACATGAATGATAATTAGCTACACTCGGGTCTGTAATGCCTATATCAAGCTGTTTCTTGAATGCCTGTCTATCAGTACTTTCTGGTAAGATTTCGTGTGTTGAATTAAATTACACTGCAGGGACTGCTACTCCCGGTGTCCTTTTGTCAGTTTCTCTGTTTCATTTTTGCAACAATTCTGGAACCCCTAGAAACTGATTTTCCTGAAAGTTACCCTTTGATTTATTTGAAAAACTCAGGCAGATTGCTGGTTGGCATCGTTAGAACTAGTGTGGCATCTGATCACCTTTGAAACTCTTTCACTCTGGATTAATGAAAATCTTCTTGGGAATTACTATCAGAGTAGTTGAAGTAGTTTGTCTTGTGAAGTTCCCAAAATTTTTCTTGTGTTGCAATTTGAATGGCCCTGTCCCTCTCATTATTTTATGTTCCGAAAATCATCAAAATAGAACAGATGTCCCTTTCCATTATTCTGTGAATCACTATTCTGTATTATACTTGCTGTGAGCACTAATTTTTTCAAAATAAACATAGCCAGTTATTACCAGACAGACTTGATTAAGAAAATCAAAGAAAACTGGTGGGGTGCTTAAGATTCAAAGCTGTATAACTGAGAGGAGACCTCCACATAGCCTTTAAAGGAGTGCAGAGAACCGACCAGAGTTTCTGACCTAATGTCCAATCCTCACCTTCTCGTGGTGCACCCTGTTGGGTATCTACCTGGATACTGAACGAACGAGGATCGGCTGGCAATTTGGGATTTAGCCGACAAAATTGTATTCTTTATTGGCTTAAACCCAATATTAAATGATGGTACAACATGATAGAATTTCATGCCGGCTGGGATGTTGATCGGTTAAACAAGGCCCCTCTTGCATACGGCAGGGAACCAGGGCGAACAGCGAAAAGTCAGCTACTGGAACGAATCTGAAAGCAAACCCCAACTCAACATCACCAGAGTTAAAGATTGGTACTATCAACATAAGAAGCCTGAATGGCAAAGAAATGGAGCTAGCTGAGGAATTAGACAAGTATCAGATCGACATAATATGGGTGACTGAAACAAAAAAGACAAAAACTGGTGAGATCTTTCTTAGCAATAAATACAAAATGTTATATTCAGGCAATGAGAATCAAGGAAAAGAAGGAGTAGCCATAGTATTGAACACAAAATATGAGACTAATCTTCTTGCATGGCAGGCAATTTCATGTAGAGTGATGTGGGCAAATATCAGAATGGGGAATTGGACAATTAAACTTATTTGTGCCTATGGTCCCACAGATGGTTCTACTAAGGTAGAAGTGGCGAAATTTTTTGATGCTTTAGAAAAAGCAACTGACACAATGAAAAATGAAAAGTTGGCCCTTGTTGGGGATCTAAATAGCAGAGTAGGAAATGATTGTAAGACACACAAAAATATTTTGAGAATATTTGGAGAAAAGAGCAAAGCTAATAATAATGGTAAATACCTGCTGGATTTCTGCTCAGGACATGGAATGGTTATTACTAACACCATGTTCCAACATAAAAATGTGCACAAATTCACATGGAGAGAAGAGGCTAGGAATAAGAAAAGTTTCATTGACTATGTTATTGTTGATAGTGATGTTTTCTCCCTGGTGCAGTACACCAGAGTGTACAGAGAATTTGAAATTGGAAGTGATCACTATTTAGTCTTGAGCAGGATAAAATTGAATTTCATATTGAAAAGAATAACATGTAAGAAAGTTTTAAAGTGAATAAAAGTTGAGTAGCTCTTAGATGTGAACTGTAGACTAAAATACACAAACATGATTGAAAAAAAAATGAAAAGGTTTGAGAACAAGAACCAAATCTTGGAGATTCAGTGGCAAGCCTTAAAGAAACCCCTGATTGATTTAGCCAGAGAGGCATGTGGTGAGGTTGTCTGCAAGGATAGAAAAATCAGAACTCCATGGTGGACACAGGAAGTTAAACAGGCAATGAAGGAAAAGAAGGAAGCATATCAAAAGTTCCTGACAAATAAGTCAGCTTTTGCTCTTAGAGAATACAAAGACAAATGTAAGGAAGCAAAACACTGTGTAAAACTAGTTAAAAAAAAGTCATGGGAGGGCTTTATCAAGAAGGTGGTAAGATATTCTGGAGGTTGTTGAAGAAGCTTAGAAATGGAGGAAAGAATGCTGTAAAAGGAGTTAAAGATGATAAAGGTGACATGAAAAAGGAAAAAAGATATCATTGAAGTATGGAGTAATTACTTCGAAAATTTGCTAAATGAAACAAGCAGTGATAGCGCAATGGTAAAAAACACTCAGCAGGCATACAGTCAGGAATACGTATCCATGCTTGAAGTAGAAAAAGCCATCAAAAGCTTGAAATGTGGAAAGTCAGAAGGAGTAGATGATATTCGACCAGAAATGCTGAAGTATGGTGGCATAAAAGTCTTACAGTGGCTGCACTGCATAGTTCAGAAAACCTGGACAGAGGGACAAATTCCAGATGATTAAAGTATAGCTCTAATAGTACCCATATATAAAAAGGGAAGTAAAACTGAATGTGAGAATTACAGAGGTATTTCCCTACTGAATGTTCCTGGCAAGATCTATGCAAGTATACTTGAGAAACGGTTGAGAAGAACCATGGAAGAACAAGCTGGATTCAATCCAAATAGAGGCTGTCAGGATCAGATCTTCACTTTACGACAAATAGTTGAGAAAGCATGGGAATGTAACAAAGATCTGTATTTAAGTTTTGTTGATCTGGAAAAGGCATATGAAAAGGTGCCAAGAGAGAAGCTGTATGGATGTTTATAAAAGGAACTTTGACTTTAGGGGGAGAGTAGAAAGCTTTGTAAATTGTTGATTGGTTTGAAGACTGTTCTGATGTTGAATGCTTTAAATATTTTGGCTATTTTTCTTGATGTATTGCTAATGTATGCACAAATAATATGCCTTTGTAATTAATTTCTGGGTTCTCATGGGATGGTTTATCAGAAAATGAAAGTTTCTTTAGTACTTTTCTGAGTATTCATTTGAAGGAACTAATTAAATAGGATTTGAAGTTCTTGTTTTCGTTTGATTGTCATTTTTTTCATGGTTTTGATTTTAACTAATTTCTGTTGAGGGCGATGGAATGAGCTTGCTTGTAAGTACATGCCTGTGTGGGTTTCTTTCCTATAGACTTCCAATTATAATCTTCTAGCAATGTTTATATTGACAAGAATGTCCAGAAATGGTAATTTTCCATTCTTTTCTACTTCTAATGTGAATTTTATTTTCAGATATTGATTATTCAGAAAATATACAAAATCTTACAGGTCTTTGTGTGTGTGTTTCCACATATCTCCACCATCATGTGGTTTTAAGGTTGCTTGAACTATAGATGATTCTTAAATTTTTCTGTGTATAAATCGGATGAGAAGCAATAGAGGCGAGCATATTGCAAGACCATATATTTGTTAGTAAAATTTTCCTTTCGAAGTGAAGGATGGGGGATTTTAGTCAATGTTGGAAGAGGTGTGTGATGTCTGGAGGAAAAAGTTTTCAAATATAACTAGACTCTTCAAATGAGACATTGGTAAATAACGAAACGACATCTAAACTAGCTAATATATCTGATGTGGAATTTTGAATGTGTGCAAGTTTATCTACAAAATGCGTTGAGTTTTTCAGGTAGGAATTTGTATGTCTAATATATGAGGCTTGAGGAGGTTAGATAAGTGTTTAGAGAGAAGATATGTTGGAGAACTTTTACCATCAACTGGCAGATGTAGAGAATGCCTGTCTTAAGAACTTTAGGCACACCATATAATCTTGGAGTGATCAGATGTCTTTATTTCAGCTAGGTTTTTTTTTTTTTTTTAAGTTCTTCTGTAAATTCAAAAGTACTGGAGATTAGATAATTAGTTTTTAAATGGGATGATCAATTGGGATCATTGTCCGTTTTTGAATACACTCGGGTCTCTTTTTTATGCGGATATGAAGTTATGAGGTGCACGCCCACAGATACGAGACCTTTCGATACTTCTGCGCATGTCAACGGAAGGAGAATCCATTCCAATAATAGGGTAATCCAGCATTTCCCAAAATTTTCCTACGACGGAAACACTTCACAAATCCTGAAATTTTCATGGAACACCTTGGTTATTTTGTATTGTATTCATTAATAATCAATTGTTAATTAATAATTGATTATTAATAATTAATTAACTTTGGCCCAATGGAGGAAAAAAGCACTGAAGAAAAGCAATTTCTTTGGAAATGAAGATTGCGATTTTAGATCGCTTAGCAAAAGGAGAGGGATCTACGGTAAACATTTTAATTTAGGAGAATCTATTATAAGAGCAATTAAAAAGAATGAAGTCACAATAAAAAAATCTGTCATTTCTGGTACAAAACTAAGTGCCAAATTATCATCGTACTCAAGAGATGCTCTATTAGAAAACACGGAACGAGCGCTCCTAATTTGGATTGAAGAATTAACTCAAAGGGGAATTCCTATAAGTGGTTATTTAATTAAAGAAAAAGCTCTTTGGTTTTATGAACAGATGAAGCAATTGGAACCATCTACTTCGGCTTCCCAGGCTGATAAAGAATTTTCGGCTAGCAAAGAATGGTAAACCGAATTTTTAAAAAGGAATGCACTTCATAACTATATCTATATGTTTGGATATCGCGAGCTGTATAAAAAATTAGTGATATCAGTATAGTGTGTGAGCCACTATCACACACCATCACACATAAAAAACTCAGCCCACTTCAAAGCCAGCATAGAAAACCTTACACTCCAACATACTGACATAATGGTCAGTTTTGACATCTCCTCCTTATTCACAAATGTCCCACTCAAGGAAACCTTAGAGCTAATCCAAGCGAAATTTCCTCCCGATATCTCAGCCCTATTTCAGTTCACAATGAACTCGTGCTATTTCGTTTGGCAGGAAAAATTCTACGAACAAATAGAGGGGACAGCCATGGATTCACCACTCTCCCCACCCTTGGCCAACTTCTTTATGGAGACTTTTGAAAAGAAAGCTTTAAACTCTGCCCCACAAAAACCAACCATATGGCTTCGCTACGTTGAGGATGTGTTAGCCATTTCGCCACATGGCTCTGATACACTCCTCTCCTTCTTAACACACTTAAACAACCAACACCCCAGAATCAAGTTCACCCTGGAAAAAGAGGAAAACAACAGCCTCCTTTTCCTAGACACACAAGTCACCTGCCAGCCTGTGAAACTTGGGTTTTCTCGGTTTATAGAAAACCCACCCATACAGGCAGATACATCACCAACAAATCCCCCCCCCCCAACAATATGGAGTTAAGACACTACACAACAGTACCAAACTAATCTGTTCAAATGACAATGTCCTAACCACTGAACTAAATCGCATCCTCAACACTTTCTTAGCCAATGGCTACCCCCTCCCCAAAAAAAAAAAAAAAAAAATCCAAAATATATTGAAACCAGTAAATCACAACCCTCCCACCTTCACCACAAGGGTTACTCTAAATCCATCACCATTCCTTACATCCGAGGCACCTCGGAAAAAATTAACAAAATCTTAAAGAAACATGACTTGACCTCTTGTAACAGACCATATAGAAAATTGGCATCCCTTATCTGCTCAACTAAAGACCAACCACTTCCCCTAGACCTACCTGGTGTATACCAGGTCCTTTGCAGCTGTAAGCTGTCCTACCTTGGCCAAACAGGCAGGACAATGAATATCAGAATTTCAGAACACAAGGACTACATCTGTTTTCACCAGTATAGCCACTCTGGTCTTGCAAACCATGCTCTAGATACATGCCACAGAATACGGTTTAATTTATATCTTAGTGTACGTTGTGAATTCCTTAAGTTAATTAATAATCATGATTTTTTTTAGTACACAGTTTATAATCCATATATGAAAAGGAATCTAATTGACAGCCTTTCAGGCAGCTTCTGTCAGGATATATTTAAAACCAATGAGGAGTTGATACTGTGGAATGTGAAATCATAAAAAATTTATTGCCATCCATTACATCTTGATTGCCAACAGAAAATTGAAGATACTTAATGGATATACTATTAAAACCTCCTTCCATATTTGTCAATAGGGACAGATGGAATATCAGCCGATTTGCTAAAGGAATGCTCAGCCAAATTGGCTATGCCTTTTACATATGTTTATTATACATATGTAAAATTATACATATGTTTGTATAATTTGAGTCTCAGCTCAGGAATGGAAGGAATATATGATAGTTCCATTGTACAAGAGTGGTGCAAAAACTGGTGTATCTAACTACCGACATATCAGTATCTGGTGTGGTAGCAAAGATTTTAGAGAAGTTGGTAAGAACTCGTATACAGAATGGGTAGACAAACATGCTGTACTCTGCAAGGAACAGTGGGTTTACTAAAGGAAGGTCATATTTTAGCAATTTGCTCATATTTTATAACAATGTTACAGCCGAATTGAATAAAGGGAATGGATACACTATGATAATGTTGGATTTTTCTAAGGCAGGATTTTCTCCCAGAGAGCAGTGTATGAGTGGAATAATTTGTCCTTAGGGGTAGTGAGTGCATCTAGTGTGAATGAATTTAAGGGAAGGTATGATAATTGGTTGGGGTGATTTATAGCCTCCCTCGATGACTCCTTGACTCCCTGGAGGTCTTAGATAATAATAATATTTACCAGAAATTTGTTTTCCTTACCTGCTTGTTATAGGACCCTCCATCAGTTAAGTCATCCTAGTATCTACAGTATCCCTTGCCCCTGCAAGTTGGCCTACTTTAGCCAGATTGAAAGAAATGCCAATATTTGTCTAGATCAGCGGTTGGCATCATTTTTGGAGTGAAGAGCCATTTTTAACTCTTTCTGCCCTAGTGATTCCAATTGGAATCACTAGCTGTCTTAGCTTTCGTAGTCCATGTTACGTGGTGAATGATTCCAATTGGTATTGTATGTCGTAGTTCTATTTCTTTAATATAATAACAGGTATGTATTATACTTATAAATCTTATCAATATCAGTTTTTATGACTTAGTAGAAAAATATGCATATATTGGATTATAGAGTATAAGCTCAGAAGTTGAATATTTGCTACCAGAATATAATGATTCCGTATGGAATCAGTCGGTCAGAATTCCTATCCTGAAATGTAATTTTCATCAAAATACTTCATACTGTTGCTTTTTTAGACCTACAAACAAATAAATAGAAAGAAAAATTTTTTTCACTTGGAAAAAAAAATTCAGGTCAGAAAGGGTTAAAATTATATCTGTTAAAAATAAAATTTGGGAGCCACACGCAGTGATGAGCAACCAATGGTCTGTGAGTTGCATGCGGTCCACTGTGTTCGTTTTGTACGACACAATTAGTATATTTTAATTAAAAATCTATTTTATGAATGTTGATTTTTACGTGGATTTAATTGTGCAGGTTAAAAAAATTAAAAATACCTAAATAATGGAAAATAAATTAATACTTTCTTATCAAAGAAAAGAAAATATTCTTTGTGCGGATCGAACCAAGTATTTGATATACTATTTAATTGATCATCACTGCTTAAAATTTAGAAACTACATTGAAAACTATTATAATTAAATTATTTATTCAGTTTTTTTTTTTTTTAACAGTAATGCGTTATCATACTTGTAAAACACAGGGGTGGCATGTCACACGAAATTATGATATTTTTAAATATTAAATCATAAAACAAGGATTTCTTCCTCTTTTTTACACATGTAAAAAATCCAATAACATACCTATTTCTTTAATTTTCTTTTTAATTTAAAATATCTTAGTGCGACTTTTGCTGTCGAACTTCTTGGAATAGTGTCACAATATGCAGCAAATACGTCGTAATTTTCATTTTCAAACATGGTGAAAGACTCATTGTTTAGTAGATTTCTAAACTTACTTTTAATAAAATTTATATTAGAAAATATTTACTCAGAAATATGTCGATCGAAAAATCGATAGAAGTCCAGATGCGTATGTTTTTAACTGAATGTAAGTGTCCGGTAAACAATTCCATGTGTCAAATACAATCTGATCTTGCTTTTTTTAAGATCGTCTGTTTCAGACCATTTGTGTTGTATTGCAAGGGTAGATTCTTGTCTTCCCAACTCCTTCAGGTCAGCTTTAAGGTCAGCTTTCGAAATTTTGAATTCCACAAATCCTTGGTTTTCAGGTCCTCTATCTCAAGTTGAAATGCAGCATCATTAATTCCAGCAAAAGGTGAAAAAGTTAATTTGGGAGGATTAATTTCAAGTGGTCGCAATAAAAATGACATAGTTGCCTTGTTATTTCTAAATTTCTCAGATCTCCCATTAAATTCAGGTCACATATTTACCACAATTTCTTTGAAAAAGGTTAAATGTCCTTAATTTATAGAATTATTATCAGCTTGTTCTTGTTGATATTTCTTCAACGTAGGAAAATGTAATAATGTGCCTTTCTCTAAGTCTGTCGCAAACAAATATAATTTTTGTTCAAACGAAATCACTTCTTCTAAAAGCAAAACTGCTGTATTTCCCTTTCCCGTAGTTTCTTATTTAGTGCATTTAAATGGGAAGTTATATCCACCACAAAGTAGATTTTTTGTAAAATGTAAATAGAATGTAAAGAAGGATTATCGCGTATGATTTCAAAGAGTTCATGAAAGTATTAAATTTTTCAGCATCGCATGTACTATTTTCAATTGTAAAATATCCTTGACAATGCAAAATGTCTTTAATTTATTGCAAATGCCATATTTGGGGTTTTTAGTTTCTAATTTAATAAATAACATTCATTTTACATTATTCAAAAATAGATTGTTTAATAACAAAAAGAGCTGCAATTGCCGACCCCTGGTCTAGATGATCATTAAAATGTGTATATATGTGTATATATATATATATATATAAGAAAAGAAACGAAGTTCACTCTTGTGTCTCCAGATATCTTTACCATATTTATAGTGAGTGGATGTCAATTAGAACTGTAGAATTACACCATGCAGTCCTGCAGTTCTGAATGCAGCAATCTGTTGTTTGCTTACCTTGAGTGCAGTTGCATATTTTTAGCTTTATGCATGTGAAGATACCATAGTAATCAATGCAAAATATTGGTTTAGTAATTAAATAAAATTTGTTAATTATTTCTAGAAGTTTATTTTTTCCATTGTCCTGAGTAGTCATTTCCTTTTAGGATAATGAACAGCAAAAATCACTCATTACATTCTGTAATGATACTGTAATATTTTGATGGTCACAAAATACACAAAGAATAAAGAATTTCTTGCTTTTGTATTTAGTTGCAGTAATAATTCAAAGTTGATTCATGTACTTTTTATGTAAATTTGTCTTTTAAATTTTTGAAAATGATGAATATTATATATAATTTTTTAATGCATTTTGTTAGGTTTTCTTTACATGGGTGAATATATTCATAGCTGGATAGCAGCTACCCAGTATGTAGCTCCACTGATGGCAAATTTTGACACAAGCCTTAGTAATGTTTCCTCAATCAAATATATAGACAATGGTAAGCATGTTTATTAAATACTGATTTCTTGGCTCTTTAAACTTTTATTCTAACTCCACTTAAAAAAAAAAAAGTTTTTAAATAGGTACTTCTTATTATAAAAATCAAGTGGATATTAAATCCAGCATAATTTCAAAGCCAAATACAGAAACCATAAAAGTTTGATATAAAATTTGACCAGAGAGCTTATGGGAATACAATCGCCAGCAAATCTGTGGTCAAATTTCCTATGAAACTTTTATAGTTTCTGTATTCAGCTTTGAAATAATGCTGGATTTCATATCTACTTGATTTTTATAATTTTTACATTGCCAAACTGAAGCCTTTGAGCTCTTTTTAGTAAATAGGTACTTCTTATATTTCAATATTTTGAAATTTCACATTTGAAATTAATTAATGGTTCAAAATACTTTCCTATAAATAGGAGCACCCATATTCATGTGATTCCTTCCCATGAAAGATTGTAAACCTATAGTACATTAATACTATAGGTTTACAATATAAACCTGAGTGGACTAAGGTTTATTTTATTATTATTATTTTTTTTACCTAATCCGGAAGCTCTAAAGACTAAACATGGAACTATTAATATAATTAACGGCTATTTTAGCCTGTTTTTGTTTAGGAGTGTCCCTTATATTTAATACATTGGCTAACATAACTCAAAAGAGGTATATATATATTTTAGGGCATTATGGGCGAGTATAGAGCACCCATATTCATGTGATTCCTTCCCATGAAAGATTGTAAACCTATAGTACATTAATACTATAGGTTTACAATATAAACCTGAGTGGACTAAGGTTTATTTTATTATTATTATTTTTTTTACCTAATCCGGAAGCTCTAAAGACTAAACATGGAACTATTAATATAATTAACGGCTATTTTAGCCTGTTTTTGTTTAGGAGTGTCCCTTATATTTAATACATTGGCTAACATAACTCAAAAGGGGTATATATATATTTTAGGGCATTATGGGCGAGTATAGAAGGCAATTATGGCAGAATAAAAAATGTGGAAAGATTATATACATACCTTGATTTTGGTTTAAAGATGCCTTCTAAATCCAAGCTCTTGTTGAAGGGGGGGGAAGAGAGGGAAAGAACATGGGGATGTACTTGAGACACGAGAAATAAGTTTGGGAACTCGGGTTACTATTAATAATATATATATATATATATATATATTATTTTGTTGTGGGGAGAGGGGGGGGAAGAAGGGGAAGGGTATCCTTATGTGGAAACTGGGGCAAGGGTTTACGGGGTGTGGACCGTTTCGGTCATCGTCGGAACTTTGTGGGAATGACTGTAGGGCTATGTCAAGGCTGCAAGATATATCTGCCAAATTTGGGCATTTGTTGTCGCTAAATGGCCGGAGGCGTGGCTTAATTTGTAAGTTTTGGAACGTCCAACATTCAGAAATTAGGTAGGGGCTGTGGACGTTGATAGAATTACCATCGCATTTTATGGCAATAGTTTCGGATATTCTAAGCATCATTTCGTTTTCTTGTTTGTCAATGATTATGGCTTTGTCAATTTGGGGGATGTGTTTTAGTTCAAGGGCGTGAGCTGCAATTTCAGTCTTCCCTGTATTTTGTGGTTTGTTTTTCTTTTTGATGTTGCAATGTTTTTTCGTGTTCAGATATTCTGGAATGGGAATATTGCAATCCCTGAAGTGCTCTTGTAGTCTAGTCCATAACAACCTAATTGTAGAGCCCGTGTAGGTGACGTCACAGTCTTTTTGACAAGGAAATTTGTAGACTACGTTGTGGTGTTCGAATAATTCTTTATGAGTGAGAGATTTAGTAGGTTTTAGGAGAGTTGCTAATTTATGGTTTGTGGTGAATACTAGCTTATAGTCTGTGTTTTTGATGTATGGCAATTTGATGACCATACGTGCCGGGAAGTCCCCCCCCCCGTCTAAAAAATAAGTTGCTGTTTTCAATCCCTTCACCCTTTTCCACCCTATATAAATATAAAAAAACGCTCTGCCCATCCCTAATAATATAATGTGTGTATATATATATATATAGGGTGTTCGGGATAAATTTGACATATTTATAATTAATTATATTTTTCCGTAAGTTACATGTATTAACACACACTTCTCTTCATTTAAAAGTTTGGACCCTTCTTCATTCATATACAAGATGTCAGAAAGGATGGATAGCTGGAACCCACCTGAATCATGGAAGAGAATAACTTGTATCATGATGATTCGTGCCCGCCATCAAAATAAGGATATTACGACTGCTGCCCAATGCTCCCTGAATACAGTAAAAACAATCAGGCATGAACTAGAGACTTGCAATGGTGACTACGAGGATGTAGCAAGAAGAAAGATCCCTAGCAGACGATCTGATTGCGTTCGTACAGCAGAATTCCTCGCAAATCTGCAGGAACAGGTGTTGAAGAACCCTGGCATTGGAATTCGGGCTTTGTTCGTGGAGTTGCTAACTGTAGTCAAGCCCTGGATAACAAGGGTAGCCAATGGTAGGCTGTATGTATGGCAGCAGGATTCGGCCCCTTACCACACCTCTGGGAAAAGTCAAAAATGGTTGTCTGAAAATTTCTACGACTTCACCAGTCCAAATGTTTGGCCTCCAAACTCCCCAGACCTTAACCCCATGGATTATTTTGTATGGGGCGCAGTTGAAAAAGACACCAATCGCACTTCCAGTAATACAAAAGCCCAGTTAATGGATAAAATTAAAACAGTTTTTGCGGCCCTTCCCAGGGAGACTGTAGCATCAGCTTGTTCGAGGTTCCGAAGCAGAATTGAAGCTGTGATCGATGCTAATGGTGGTTATTTTGAGTAAATCTTGTTGATAGTATTGTAATTAACTCTGCCTGTAATGTTTTTTTGTCAATTCATTAAATTTAATAGATACAAAGAAGATTTTCTTTTTCCTTACGAAACTGTCAAATTTATCCCGAACACCCTGTATATATAATTCAAAAAAACCCTGTTTTTTTCCATTTCTATTTAATTCTCCCACATTGCCTACCCCCCCACACACATGGAGTAGTTTGGACATCGCAAAAAGAAGAACGCCACAACACCCAGAAAAAGGTATGTGTAAATTTCTCTTCCTTTACGCTACATATATTTATTGGTAAATATACATCTAAAATGCTCTAAGAATCCATGAGTAAAAAAGCCAATGACATTTAAACAGGGGCACTCCACAGAAGCAGGCAAAATAGCCGTAAATATAATAATTTTTTTACATTATTATTATACAAATGCCTCCTATAGAATCAAGAGACTCATTGAGAGAGATAACATATATATCTTAAATTAGTTCAATGTTTCTGCACTCACCACCTCATTCAGAAAAACATGTTATTCCCTAAATAGAAATAGAAAACTAGAGAGAGAGAGAGAGACTATTAGTATGTTACCAAGATATGATAGTACTAGTTAAAGAGGGCTATGATGACAAATAATTTGGTGAACAGGATGTGTAAAAGAAATGGGCATGAGTTTTTGGAAGTGTGGAGTGAGTTTCATAGTAAAATTGGTATATGAGACATGTCCTATCCTTGAATTTATTTGATACCAGGAAAAATTATTTATTAGAGTGAAACCTAATGCTTAGAGGCAGGGAAATTAGATTATCATGGGAAGAATGGTGAAAATGTATAAATACAAGAGGTAACTTATATCTATACAAAAATTCCAGGAATATCAGTAATGAAGGGGTTGAGTTTGTTGCTTTGGTAAATACATTGTGGCCTAAGATTCTTGGTGTTAATAGACCTGGAAGTAAAATGCATTGCGAAATTACCTTGATATATTCAGTCACTATTCTTTGAGTGGCTTAATTATCCATTTATTGATTGCATAGCAGAAAAAACTTAAGATATTCTCCTTAAGGAAAATTTATTGAGCTCTTATGAGATTACTATCTCAAGCAGCATATGAAAAGAGCATGAGGTCAAAGAGTAAGTTATCTTTGAAAGCTTGATTGCTCCATTTGTTATTCCCCACTTATATCCAACTTAGATATTAAAGTCAGTTGTTGTATCCGTGATGATGCATTGACTTCAAAGATCAACATGTGCTTTTTAAAGAATGAAGCTCAAATAGAAAAAAAATTAAACCATTTAAACATGTAAATGTATACAATAGATACAATTTTGTATATTAAATAGTTCACTTTAACTTTTTGAAGAGATTTGACATTCATATTCTCTCTACATTTAAAGGTAGTAAATGCAATTTCTGCTATTCTAAATATCAACTTTTTTAATACATAACAAATAATTAAATGGCCATTCTAGGAATTATACAAATAAGCTCAATAATATTCTCTCATACTATACCATTAGGTACTTGACAACGCAAACTGAACATATAGCATTCAGCCAAAAGTTCTATTGTTTTACATGGCATGTAAATTTCGATTGCAGCATCTGTGTTATCTTAAATTCCTTAAAGACAATTACTAAACTCATTTGATCAATATACTTGAATATATACCTATAATTTTCTTAATGCATCTTTTCTTTCAATTTTCTGAAATAGGCATGAAAAATAATCACTCAAACAGGAATACATTAATTGAACAGGTCCAAATGCATTTCTAATTTTTTTACATTATTATTATACAAATGCCTCCTATAGAATCAAGAGACTTATTGAGAGAGATAACATATATATCTTAAATTAGTTCAATGTTTCTGCACTCACCACCTCATTCAGAAAAGTTTTACTGCAGATTCCATATTATTTCTTAGAACATAATATCACTTGCCTTTCATTAAATACAAAATATTCTCATATACGAAGGCTACAGCAATCCCTCAATTAATGCGTTCTTTAAAACAGGCGCATTAATCGAAAACGCACTAATCGAATATAATAACCTATGGGAAAAAGTATAATTTGTTCTTCAAATTTCTTTTTTTGAACCTTAATTTTTTTTATAAAAGAATTAAGGTATGTCTCAGGGCCTAGTTAAAGGAAAACTATGAAGCTGAAAGACAATAAAACATAGTCAGAATATAAATTTTATTATTCTACTTCTTAACAAAAAATTGAGCTAACATAGTTTGTCAGGCATTTTGTTTCTTTTTTTCATACAACTCACAGTATGGCCCTATTGCCTCTTCTACTCTTCTGCAAATTTTACTTCTCTCTTCATCAGGATTAGCCTCTAAGCATTGCTGCTTAAAAACTTCAATTGTATGAAAAATATTTTCAAATTGTTTCAGTGAAATTTCTTTTGGCTGACTATCAGTGGTTAAATTTTCTTCATATTCTTCGGGATCTTCCTGCTGTGCATCTAAATTTAGCAGGTCGGAATCGCTCAATTCTTCAGAATGAGATTTAATTAACTCTTGGACGTTATCATTGTCAATCTCATCAAAACCCAGTTCATGCCTGATGTTGGCAATTTCCTCACCAACATTATCCATTTCAGTTGAAAAGCTTCCAAAATCTTTTGCACAATGTGGAAGAATGTACTTCCAAACAGCTCGATATTGCTAGCAGTAATTTCATTCCAAGATTGATGAATATCTTCAATTCTCAGCAGATTTGCTTCTATTACCTGTTTAAATGTTCTTCTCAGATAATATGCCTTTAAGGTTGCAATAATCCCCTGGTCCATAGGTTGTATGAGAGAAGTTGTATTTGGTGGTAAAAATTTGGAACATAGTGTACGTCAGTGCTTCCCAAACTTATGAATGTAAAGGCCCCCTTTAGAAAAATTAAAATATTTTGCGGCCCCCATGGAAAAAAAATCGTAATATAGACATATTATTGTAATATTTATTGTATTTATATTCAAGATTTTGCATTCGTAAGCTTTTTTGTTCTTCTTATCAATACCTTTGAAATGAAACTTATATGAATAAGCATATATTTACTAAAATTTATTAAGTGCTGAAATACGCAGGAAGCAAAATTTGTGAACCAACAATGTGTGATTTTTTTCCATTAAAATATAAAAAATAACAAAAAAAAATAATAAAAATTAAATAAGTTTCTTTTAAGATTAAAAAAAATCTACTTAAAACATTTTAAATTTGTTTTCATTATTACCCCCCCCCCCCAACAAAACTTACGGCCCCAAGGGGGCCATGGCCCACAGTTTGAGAGTGCTGGTGTACATGGAAGTAGTGTAGTATGCCATTAAAAATAACTTTGTAAATGTTTTAAATCAGTAACTAAATTATTTCATTCTGGTGAGTGATTTTTTAAAATAGTTAGCCATAAAAATGTATAGATGGAAAATTTTTAAAATCTGTAACATTTATTTTTAAGATGTATATAGGCGCACTAATCGAATTTGGGTATCGAAAAAAAATGACGCACTAATCCGGGGCACATTAATTGAGGGATTACTGCATTATACTTTCCTTCAATTATTAACTTCACAGTTCCATATCCTTGGAGAGTAATTAAAGATGCACATGAAAGTTTTTCACTTGGTAGTTTATTAGACCTATTCAGCTCTCTTTCCACACATCTACTCTCTGCGTCTGCACTGGCTAGTGTTCCAATCACCCAGTGACAGCTGTTCTAAAACACATCTAATGCTCATGTCCATTACCTAGAGTCAGAGCAAAACTCAAATGATTTCTGTGTTATTCTCTAAGATTACAACGACAGTAAGCAAGTTTATTACTTAAATTCATTTGTCTCCTGTAATAATAAGCGTATAATGCATTACTAAATGCAAACACATACATGTATATTTGTAGATTATCTCATCATATAACAAAAACATTTCTCATTAAGTAATATTTCACTCACTTTATATAAAAAAGTGAATATAACTTAATCAGTTATGTGAGATTTTTACAAAGTGTTCTGCTATAAGTACTAACTACTCTTCTAAGCACTGATTGGTTTCTTGTTAATTTTCTCAATTTTGCTCTTCATTTCTTGACTGAGGTGGCCTCCTCAAATTTCCATAATATAGAAATATTGCCTGCATGTAATTTTGGTTGATGAAATCTTATGAATGTCACAGATGGATAAACAGCTAATAGTTCATTTCCCATGTGCCATTGACAGTACATCATCAAATTCCTGACATGTATCCTCAAGGGGTGTACAGGATATTATGATAGGTACTACCTGAAGAACTGACATCATTACTAACTTCCTATCAACAATTTTCCTCCAAATCTTATATTTCTGTCTTATAAGGCACTTTTTTTACTGTATCAATCCCCTTATATCTTTATTAGACCATCGATGCTATCTGTTCATGCCCTAATCTTTCTGCAGACTATCATATCTTTGGTCTCTAGTCTTTGGTGAAGTGTTTTATTTCTAACCCAGCTCTCGGATCCATGAGTTAAAATTGATTTAAACACTGTCTTATACAGTAATTTAGTCATATTGTCATTTTGTCATATTTCTCTCTTATTCATATAAATTTATTCAGTCGACTTCCGACTTTGTTGATTCTATTGTCTATTTCCGTATTTAATTTACCATCTTCACTAAAAGTTGTGCCCAAGTAGCTGAAATGTTTCTATAGGTTCTCCATTCACGATGCATTGATATTTTCAATGTTTCTGCCCATTTTCATTGTCTTTGCCTTGTTATTGCTGATTTTCATACCAAATTTATTGAAATAGTTATTCAATTTAGTCAGGCAATCTTGCAGACTTGTACTGGATTTATTTAAAAGTATAACATCTGCATAAAGTAAAGAGCTGAGATTAACGTCTCTAATTTGATATCAGGTTTAATACCACTTTCCTTCATGATGTAATCTATATAGATAATGATTAACAGAGGAGATAATGTACATCCTTGTCTGCCACTAGATTTAATGTTAAGCCATCTTCCTGTACTTCAATTCTAACTGCTGGCTTACAACTCAAGTAGGATTGTCTTCATGCACCAGACAAGAAAGATAGCAGAAACTGTATACGATGGGTGCTAATTGTGAAACATAAATTTGATCTCAGCTGGGGTGGGAGGTGATACCATTTGTACCAGAATATTTGTTAGCGTGCAAGCTATTTGGGATTCTTCTGATATATTTATTTTATTATTATTTTTTCCCCCTGACAAAAGACTATAAGAGGTGTGGGGTGACTTCTTGGTATAGTGGGAAATAATTTCAGTCATTTTTTCAGGTAAAAGACAGAAAGATATGGAGAGACATTGTTGTGACTAGTGTCACGAATCTTTAGACATGAGGAGACCGAGCAAGAAGAAGATGCCAAGAGATCATTGTTATGTTAAGACTATTGGTACCAATAGCCTTAACTGTTGTTCTGAGGAGGCAAATTTTCTGCATTTGTCTCATTCAAAGTCAGATTTCAAATTTTTTGCAGCCGTAATAATGTGAATAGATGTGTGAGCTGTGTATCAGAAGTGATTTTATACTTAAGCCTTTCTAGGCTTATGCCTAAGCATTATATCCTTAAGTAGATTTTTGGTGACATGTCATCAGCAGTTTTTAAATATCTACAAATAACCTTTATCGAAATGTTTATCTTATTTTATTTTTCCTTGTTATATCTTATCTTTTTATTGCTAATGCTTTCCATATTGATTAATCACCTTTTATATATAAATATAAGTAATTATCAGTATATATAAAATGAAATTTAATTATTATGTATAAAAAGATTATTAATTCTCCTTGATGACTTGCTCAGACATGACAGTATTGTATCTTGGTGTTTGTGTATATGTGTGGTGGGTTGATATTATGTATATAAAGTCACTTTAACACTTAGGCTTGAACAGTCCTACCATTAATCCACTTTTGTTGGTCTGTGACATGGCTGCTTAGCTCTTTTGGTCTGATAAACCTTTCTTTATATGGTCAAAAAATTAATTCTAATTTTTGGGATTTGAAACAATGGTGCTGCACAGTGAAATATTACATTGATTCAGTTATGTGACATACTATCTGATTAGGGATATAGATGCATCCATTTCACAAGTATCAACAGTGTGAAGTATTCACATGCACTTTAAATCAGTTCTTACTTCTCTGTTTAAAACCTATGGCCATTGTAATTTTGTTTAATATTTTTCAACTGTTAGTTTGTCCTTGAAACCGTTTCAGAATTAAAGCTTGAATCCGGCATTTAACAATTCAGTTTATGTTAGTAAACACAAACTGGAGGTTACATCGATGAACTTAATGACATGCACTTTAGTTTTTGTATGGTAATTCTAGATAGTTTCTTCACCACATAATCACATAGTTGTTAAGATCTTGGAGAAAGTAGTGAGGGACCGTGTACAGCATTGGGCAGATGAGGGTAATGTTATCTGTGAGAATCAACATGGATTTGTGAAAGGACGCTCTTGTTTTAGCAATATGCTAGCCTTTTATAATAAAGTTACAAGAGCATTAGATGAGGGAAAGGCATATACTGCAATTTTCTTAGACTTGGCGAAGGCATTTGACAGAGTGCCACATGATAAGCTGATATTTAAGTTGCAGCACATGGGTCTGGATGTCAGATTGGTCAACTGGATTCAGGATTGGCTGTCTGATAGGTATCAGAGAGTTGTGTATGGTGGAGCAGTTTCCAGGAGGCAGAGGGTTACAAGTGGGGTCCCACAGGGCTCAGTACTAGGACCTATATTGTTTAACCTTTATATCAATGACATAGCCAGTGGATTGCAGGGGGATATTCAGTTGTTTGCAGATGATGCGAAGCTGGGAAGGGTTATTAGTAATAGTGCAGATGTGGTAGCCCTGCAAGAGGATTTAAATAAGCTAGATAGATGGGCAAATGAATGGGGGTGTCAGTTTAATGCAGCAAAATGTAAGGTCTTGAGGTTTGGGAAACATCGATGGGATGCTGCATACTCTATGGGAGGAGTTATACTGGAGGAAGTAGGGGAGACAAGAGATCTGGGGTTGATGATTGATAGAAACCTGAAGTTTAGGGGACATATTGCAAAGGTGGTGAAGGTAACACAGAGGATTGCTGCTATTATGAGAAGGACACTGACCTGCAGAGATAAGAGGGTTATCATTCCGTTGTATAAGTCTCTGATCAGACCACACTTGGACTATTGTTCTCAGATTTGGTCCCCAGGATTTGAAGGGGATAAATTAACTGTGGAAAGGATACAAAGACGGATGACAAAGATGGTTTCAGGACTGTACAAGGATAGTTATGAGGATCGGCTGAGAGAATGTGGACTGCAGAGTTTGGTGGATAGAAGAAGGAGAGGTGATATGATTGAGACTTTTAAACTGTTGAGAGGTGGTTACAGGGTTGACACTGGGGAGTTCTTTCGCTTGGTTGATCAGCGGGAAGGAGTGATGACAAGAGGCCATCCCTGGAAGTTACGAAAGGAAACTGTGAGCAAGAGGGTAAGGAGTGGTTTCTTTGTGTGGAGGGTGGTTGAGCCGTGGAATGCATTGCCTGATGGAGTGGTGGGAGCGAGAACGGTCAGTGACTTTAAAGAGTGGTATGATAAACTTTGTGTTTCTCAGGGGGGGACCTCCCCTCGATGAGTCTTGACAGACTTTATGTCTTAGGAAGGACCTCCCTCGATGAGTCTTTTGACTCCTTGGAGGCCTGAATAATAATAATAATAATAATAATAACAATTATAATATTGATTTTTGTATTCTGTCAATTTGTCTCTTATAAAACAAGTGAATTGCATACAAGCCCTGGAGAACTTTCGAATAGTATTAAGTTCACTTAACTATGTACATGAAATGTTAGAGGTCTTTCATTAATTTCATAATAGTGTAATTTATTTTATAGGTACGTCACTTACTGTGCAGTGGGATAAAGTTACTTTACAGGATAAAGTAGAAGGTAGATAATATTTATTTATTTTATTTTATTTTTTTGTTTCTGAAGTGTGCTTGTGTTACAATTAAACTAAGTTTGGAAGCATTAATATACAGCTTTCCTTAAATTGTAAGGAAAGGAAATTTAATTGTGATCCAAGAAAAATATCATACTTCCTCCTTGGTGTTAAATGATATTGATTGAAGTAGTCATTTCTTGCACATTGCTTTATTGGCATGCTGAATGTTCAGAATCATTAAAATAAAGAGCAAGCTTTTATTATCCTCACCTTGCAAGAAGGGAAGGAGATCTTCCTGTATTTTACTAATTAAGTGATTCTGAGAATTAACAAATCTGAAAGTCATCTTCAAATAGAGTAAAATATGAAATTATGACCTTAATTATATTCTTGCATTTCCTTATGGTTTTGTTGTAGCCATGTTATTTTCGAGGCATCATGTTTATCATAATGCCCATTTGCTAAGTAACATGCAGCAGAGTAGTGTATTGCATAGCAGAGTAGTATTGTATATTTACTTATACAATACATGTAGATGAACATCTTGATAGAGCTGGGATGCTATGGGTTGGTTGGGATTTGCAGCCAAAGCAGTGTAATATCTGTTCATCATGCAGGTATCTAGCTAGTTTGCCTTGTTTAATGCAGAACAAATTTCTCATGGGAGAAATTTGTTCTGCAGCAGGAAAAGCCCATATCTCCCAATTGAAATAATAAAAAAAAAAGAAAATTTGCAACCTCTGTGCAAGACTAGATAAATACAGTAGAAAGGATTGAAACCCAGATCCCTTCTAGTCATGAGGCATTTGTTGCATGCTTTGAAGCAGAAAGTTCTCATATGTAAAATGGCCATAGTACTTGAATTTGGATTTGCTTAACAAATTCTTGAATACTATAAATGTCAAGGCTGTTGGTTTCTAATGTCCTTATGTTTAATATTATTCTACCATTGATTCTATATTTTCAGACATGTAATTTTTTTGTAATTAAACTTTCGGGTCTGTTGATTTTACTTAAATGTTTAAATTTTGCTTAATGATTAGTATTCACTCTGGTAAAATTATGAGACAACTATTCTGTTAATAATAACTTCAGTCACCTGACATTTTGATCTTCATATTAAGATCTGGAGTGCATGCACATTTGCTTCAGATGATGACCTTAATATGAAAGTTGAAACATCGGTCATTACTTGTCACACTAGTAGTCCCCATGATTATACCATGATAAAGTTAGATAATCTATGCTAACACATTCTTGAATGCTAATGATGTCTAATTCCGTTCTCATATCTCTGTTTTTAATAATTCTGCCATTGATATCATCTGTTTACCCCCCCCCCCAAAAAAAAAAAAAAACCCTTCAAAATCTCATGTCTATCTACAATCAATTGTTTTAAAGGTTATCAGTTTATTTATTGAGTCATTTGAAAAGAAGAAAACCCTAGAAAATTACCATTAGCAACTTTAAAGATGGATATATTATGTGGATAACATTCATCATACTGCCTAATTTCATTGAAAGAACTAGAAGAATTCAGACTACTTGAACTTGTTTCAAGTCCATTGAAGGGCTTCTAGATATGACCATGGATCTGTAGAACTGCTTTGGCAATCTGTTGAACTTTGGTAGAGTAGAGCTTTTCTCTAGGATTATTGTCAATTTTCTGTAGAGCAACAGCAATTGCTGGACAAGAATAAATATGGACAGGTGTTAGTTCAACTCCTGGACAGTTTTTGCATGTTTCATAGTCCTACTACCATCTGGCTGAATTTTCATGCCTTTAAAATGTTCCATTCGTAGTATTGTGGTTATTTCAGTGATTTCATTCTTCTTGATAGTTTGTTTTACCAATCTTATTTTGGCGACAGAGTTAGCATCAGTTAGTGATAGTGGGTTGTTATATCCTGAATGAAGCACTTTATTAAAGAAACACTTCATTCAGGATTTAACAAGTCAGAAAAATCAGCTGAGAGAAAAAACTTGTACTCAAGCAGGAGAAATAAAGTACTAACTGTAAATAGAATTACCTCCTTTTAGTAGAATTGTAATACTATGTAAAGAACTTCGTGTATAAATTAGTATGATATGAAATGCATCATGTATACAATGAATGGGTGAATTAGATGTAAACATTAGTCCAGAGGTCACGGGCAAGCTTGAGGCATTGGCAATCTCGGAAAGCGACACACATTCATTTCCCGGAAGACTCTGCTATGACCTCGCGATGTGCCAAAATTGCCGCAGACTAAGAAAGTAGTGGGCGAGAAAAGATTGCAGAAAATAGTAAGAGGGTGCTAAAAAAGGGGAGGTGAAGAGAGAATAAAAAGGGTTTGCACCCCTTTCTCAAGGCTTTTTTCGCCTATTTTGCTGGATGATGATTCGACTTCTCTCGTGGATCGGTAGTTCCTGATGGTGTTTCTTGGCGATAGTTCGATATCGGAAGGTGCGCCTTTCCCATTTTTGTCTGAATTTCTGCCGGTACTAAAGCATGAGATGTTGGCATATGCTGCCTTCGCTGAAAGTTCCGACGAAATAATATTACAGACGTATATTATGAACTGGCAGCTAGAAACGAGGATGGCCCGAAACAGATCGAGAATATATGAGGAAAAAACGCCAAGTGTAGAGCATAGTGACCCACCATGTGGACCCAGGCTTATGGAAGTATCAAAAGGTAATTCAAACAAAGGACAGTTCAGACAGACCTGGAGATCCTGCCCCAAGAAATGGTAAAGTACAGATTTTATTGTATAATTATCCAGTCGGAAAAAGGGAAAGATCATTGTAGTGTATTAATCGAGAAGCAGTGGCTGATATCCATAAGACAAATTGTTAGGAATGGTTATAGATAATTGTGACTAGCTTAATATGCAAGACTAAAATAGTAGGTAGAAAATTGAGTAGAAGTGTATAATATGTATATTATGTGTGTTAAGTCTCTAACTCAAAAGAAGGATTTATTGTTCATGTATTAGAGCAGTACTTCCCAAACTTCTGGATGTCAGGGGCCCCCTTTGCAAAATTTAAATATTTCACGCCCCCCTCTCGACAAAAAATCGTAATAGAGATATATTATTATAATATTTATTGTATTTATATTCAATACAAAACATACACAGCGAATATTGCAAAAATCAAATGCATATGTTACATTTTTTGCCTCTTACCATTTGGTTCTGAAGACGATGCAGGCTGTTCTGGTAAAATATGAAATACACCTTTTTTGGAGTCTGTTTCTGCTTCTTCTGATTGTTCACGGGATTTTTTTTTATTTTTTATCAGCCACTTATCCATCTCAGGGTTAAATTTTTTAATGTAGAACAGATCAAATAATATCACCACTTACCGATACTGGCACACCACAGACTGATAACATGAAATTAAGTGAATATTACCTGAATGAGGGAATCCCCAGACCAAGAAAATTTTTCTCTTTTGTGACTTTTCTCCCTTTAATGTAAACAGACAGCCTAACGCGAAACAGACAGCAAAGGCAGGTTATTAACACGTTCATATGATTGGTGCGGTATTAACAAAAGATCACGCAACCGAAAGATAAAAGCATAGCTGACAATTGAGTTGAAATGCTAACTCTCTTCAATCGAATTCCATATGTGAAACTGCCATAACATTCATTATATATATATATTACTTAGTTTTAACACTGTTACGAATTAAACATTCGGTCGAATTTTATTGCTGCCTTGGGAAATCGAACTCACACACATCCAATTAATAACAATAGTTTTTAGTTTGATACTGTGTTTGCCCATGCAACATATGGTTTTGTTTCTGTCTATATATACGGCATAGTTTCTGTATGAGGAGACATGTGATTCATTAATTAGTGTGTTTTTATCCCAGTTGTCTCTAATTGCACTATTTGTTGAGAAATATATTACACAGACTGCTCATACCTTATTCACTAGCATAATAAAAGTACTTGTTTTTATTGCCTCTGCAGTATAGTGGCTGTTAGAGAGGGGCGTTGTTTACCACTGCAAGGGAGTTACTATCTCCCCACATGAATTTGTTTAAGCTTTTTTTCATGTGTGAAGTATAGGCGAAACTTTTATTGGTGACAGAAAACTAGCTCGGATGACAGTGATAACATAAAACGAGTTTTGATATGTATATAAAGTCAATATCAACAGTCCCTGATTACAAACATGTGATGAAAGGGACAGGAAAATTTGGAGCTTTCCTGGAGAGCATTTGAAGTAAATACAATTAACCACTGCTTTGAAATGAAACATATCAATAAGCAATATTTACTAATATTCATTAAGTGCCGAAATACGAAAGAAGCAAAGTTTGTGAACCAACACCAATGCGTGAATTTTTCCATTAAAATATAAAAAATAACAAAAAAGAAATAATAAATAATAAAAGTTAAATGTTTCTTTTAAAATAAAAAAAAATCTACTTAGTCTTAAAACATTTTAAATTTGTTTTCATTATTTCACGGCCCCCTCAACAAAACCTACAGCCCACAGTTTGGGAAGCGCTGTATTAGAGTATTAATCAGTTTGAAAAAGTTTGATTTAGCATGTCCTTGAACTAATTGAAAGTGAGATTAGTCTAAGTGTATATTATGTCTTTAGATTGCAATAAATGTTTTCTTTTATACCTGAGTTTTGCCTGTTGATATGAACCAAAACTACCACTCATTAATCTGAACCATAGTGGGGAGGGATTGAAAGAAAGGCATAACATGTTATAGAGGTTACGACTGCAAACCAGAATTAACTTAGCCACAGTAGAGCATTTAATTTATGAGTTTAAGCACTAAATTTATTCACCTACGTGCACCAAAGGTCTCCCTGAATAAGAGTCCACTCATTCTAAGATATTGGGGAGGGATTGAAAGAAAGGCATAACATGTTATAGAGGTTTACAACTGCAAACCAGAATTAACTTAGCCACAGTAGAGCATTTAATTTATGAGTTTAAGCAGTAAATTTATTCACCTACGTGCACCAAAGGTCTCCCTGAATAAGAGTCCACTCATTCTAAGATATTGGCTGGCGCAGCTTTAATAAATAAATTTGTCAATATCTGAAGAGGAGACGGCCCCAGAAAGAAATTAGAGGATTCGTTTCTTTTAGCAAGGAATGACCTTTAACAGTCAGGGTAAGCATGTGAGTAAAGTTAGGAATCAACTAGAGATAAAGAATTTGCTTTCCTTATAGAATGAACACA
The DNA here is from genome assembly GCF_054136105.1 of Typopeltis vanoorti. NCBI lineage: Eukaryota > Metazoa > Arthropoda > Arachnida > Uropygi > Thelyphonidae > Typopeltis > Typopeltis vanoorti. The sequence continues at coordinate 55,112,445 of NC_143570.1, read as the reverse complement.
TAAGAAGTGATACAGATATTAGAGTCAGGGAAATTTTATAAGTCTCGTAGTTATTGTAGAGAGGTAAATTCATAAAGGAAGTAAAAAATTAATTTTAGGAAGAGCAATGACATAAAATGGTACTCACGGCAATACATAACAGGGTGTAATTTTTGAGGTAAGTATCTTGCTTCTTTAAGAGTCTATCTGCTCTTTCATTGCCTTCAATATTTACATGGGCTGGTATCCATTGCAGTGTGCAGTTCTTATTTTTCAAATTTAAGTTGTTAGTAGTTCATGAATTTCTTGTGTGAGTTTTGTTTTTCCATTTTTTTAATGACTCAAGTGCAGATTTTGAGTCACTGTAGATGGTTATTCCTTCTGTAATGTTTATTATTGGATTTGAGAAATAGAATTTCAGAGCTGTTTGTATGGCTGTTAATTCACAAGTGAAGTTTGAAGCTATTTTGCCAGCTGTGGTTTTGATTTGCATTTCCTCGCCTTCAGGTAGAGTTAGAAAAAACCCTGAACCTCCTTGGTTGAGTGCTTCATCAGATGATCCATCAGTATAGGCAATGACATGGTTTGGATTATTTAAGTGATGTATAGTGTCAAGTCCTTTTCTTTTATTTACTTGCTGTGAATCCTTTTTTAAACAAGGTTTGAAGAGATTTAAGTTTATTATTATTATTATTATTATTAAACAAGACCTCATGGAGTCAAAGACTCATCTAGGAGGTCCTTTTATCTTACACACACATCTCATCATACCGTGTCTTAAACACATTCAAACTACTTGCAGACACCACGCTCTCAGGCAAGGCATTCCAATCACTCACAACTCTGCACGAAAAAAACCTGCCTCTCACTTCCTTACTCACACCCTCCTTATACAGTTTCCAGGGATGACCTCTGGTTCTCCCCTGATCTCCCACTATTCTCTGTAGAACTTCTCCACCATTGATCCTATAACAACCCCTTACCAACTTGTAGGTCTCTATCATATCTCCCCTCTTCCTTCTCTCCACGAGACTCTGCAAATTACATCTTTTCAATCTTTCCTCATACTCAACATTCCATAGGTCAGAAACTACCTTAGTCAGTCGCCTTTGGACCCTTTCCAACATCTCTTCATCCTTCTGAAAACCCGGTGACCAAATCTGGGCACAATAGTCCAAGTGTGGCCTAATCAAAGCCTTATACATTGGAACAAGTATCTCCCTACTTCTACATGCCAGTGTCCTCCGCATCATTCCCAGAAGTCTTTGTGTTGTCTTCACAATTTTGGCGATGTGTCCCCTAAATTTTAGATCCTTATCCACTATCACCCCCAGATCTCTTATTTCCTCTACTTCCAACAATATATTCTCACCAAGCATAAATTCTGCATCCCATCTTTGTTTTCCAAATTTTAAAACTTTACATTTTGCAACATTGAACTCACATCCCCATTTGCTTGCCCAATCACTCAATTTATTCAAGTCTTCTTACAAGGCCACAACATCTTCACTACTCTTTATGGTTCGTCCCAACTTTGCATCATCTGCAAACAACTGAATATCTCCATCCAAATCTTCACCAATATCATTAATATATAAGTTAAATAGTAATGGCCCTAAAACAGACCCCTGAGGCACTCCACTAGTGACTTTCCTTTTCCTGGATATTGTACCCCCATACACAACTTGTTGATACCTATCAGATAGCCAGTCTCCAATCCAATGCACTAATCTAATATCCAACCCCATCTGCTCTAGTTTGACTGTCAACTTATCATGAGGTACTCTATCAAAAGCCTTTGCGAAATCCAAGTATATTACTGTGTATCCTTCTCCTCTGTCCAAGGAAGCAGTCACTTTATTGTAATAAGTAAGTAGATTACTAAAACATGACCTCCCTTTAGCAAATCCATGCTGTCCATCAAAGATTATACCATTGTTGTCAACCCAACTCTGGATCCTAGTTCTCACAAGCTTCTCTAACAACTTAACCACAACACCTGACACACAGATAGGCCTATAGTTTGATGCTTGAGTTCGATCACCTGAGGGCAAGAAGTGGCACAATCTTGCCCTCCTTCCACTCTTTAGGAACTTGACCAAGTGCAAGACTCGTATTAAAAAAATATGTCAAGGCAGGTGTCAACTCTCTGGCACACTCCTTCAGAATACGTGGTGATATATTATCAAGTCCCACAGCCTTATTTACATCTAGTTTACTCAACTCCCCAAACACCTCTTGCTCACTTACAGTCAGTCTCTCCTCCCCATCATCAACTGCTCTTAATCTCTCCATGAAGTCACATTCACAAGATTGAAAGATCTTTATGAATTGCTCATTAAGTATCTCCACAACACATTCTGCAACAGCTGTCTTTATACCATTTCCTCCAATCAATGTCATCCTTCCATAATCATTCTTTCTTTTGCTGGCTACATATCGAAAGAACTCCCTAGGATTCTTTTTGGCTTCATTAGCTAACTGCTGTTCATACCTCTCTTTAGCTACTCTCACCAATCAAGTCACCCTCCTTGCCTGGTCTTTGTAGACCTCATGAAGTTGGTTACTTCCACTTCTCTTATGCTGTCTCCACAATGCCTTTTTTTTCTGTATTGCATGCTTAATCTCTTTATTCATCCATCTCACACCTACCTTATTTAACCTTCTCACCCGTGGTATACATTTAGACATTGCATCTACTAAATAGTTTTTGAAAATCCCCCAAGCTGCATTGATCTCTTTTCCAGCTAACTCCTCATTCCATGCTACATCTGCAAGCTGTCTCCTGAGCTCTTCATAATCACCCCCCTTGTAGTTCCACATATACCCTTTTTTCTCAGGGGTCCTTGCACTGCTGGCAACCACCCAGGTAATCATTGTGTTTTTTGGTAGAATAGTGGAAAAGAATGGCTCTTTGCTTATTTCAATGGATAGGTGCTCTAAGTCAGCCTGTTTTCTAATTTCTTGATCATATTATAATGTAGGTGACCTCTCTCTCTCTCTCTCTCTAGTCTAGATTTTCTTGTCCAGGCATCAAAAGTCCTGAGTGAGATGTGATCTTGTTGGTGCTCCTGATTCTGTTAGTGAATTTAACTGTGGAGAGTTTTCTTCTGTCTTCTATTATGTGAAGCCCACATTCTTGTTGAGCTTTTAAATTATTTGTGGATAAGACTGCACCTATGATAATTTTTGCTGCTCTTGATTGTACTCTGTTAAGTTTTTCTTTTGAGCTAATAGAAGCTGGTGCCCAGATTGATGAGGCATATTCCATAGTGGGTCGTTTGAGTGTGGTATATGTAACTTTGAGTGTCTTCAGTTTTGCACCCCGCTTTGTTCCACAAAGCCTTTGGATGATATTAAGCTTTTTATGAGCTTTATTGGATATATTTGTAATATGAGTTGTAAATCTCAGTTCAGTGTCTAGGGTTAAGCCTAAGTATTTTGGAGACTCCATTGTTTCTATTTTTTTATTATATATTTTGATTTGAGGGTTGTGTAAAAATCATGTCTCGTCATCTGCGCCTTTGTAATATATATGATACTTATTTTCTTTAAGTTTTGATTCTATACTTTGTTCGAAATATATACTTATTTAACTTGTTTATTTCAACTCACTTAGCTTATTATACTTAATAGTCGTGACTCCGTCGTTCTTAATCCGTTGCTTGATTTAGTCTACTACAGTTAATCCTTTCTTTCAATTAGACTCCCCCCCACATTCTCGATGTCATAACTATGCTTAATCAAGTGTACGAAATTCTAAAATATAGGAATTGCCTCTGACTGGAGTCAATCCCTTTGTCTAAACAGTAAGCGTTTTTCTATATTGATTTCTGAAAAATTTATTTATTTATTATGACTGTGCCATCAGAAATCGCAGATAAGACTTAAATATCCTCTATGAAACAAACTCAACAAGGCACAGAAATATCTCTTGCACTTATCACTATCAAGCAATGCAATACTCTGTTCTTCAGTCATGGCTACTTATCTCCCTAGGTCACACAGATTTGGTCTTTTTATGAGAAGTACATTGGTATATAGAAATCAGACAAGTTATTCGACAAACAAAACAATTCATTCGTGTTAATTAGAGTACAGTAAAATTAAGAATAAGCACACTCCTTTTTCCCGACTCTACTTCTCAGCAATATTAACTTAAATCTTAAATTATCCAACTTTAAACTTTAATACAATTCTCCTTTAAGTAAACAAGCTAAGGTAATATTTGTGCCTATACTTAAGTCATACAACATAACAGACCTACACATACTATACCACAGGCAAAAGCTTAGACAATAAATAACATTACGCACATTAACTTTCACCTTGTAACAACGCTACCTTATTTCACACAGCTAAGCAAGATATTTCTCAATGGTTAGCTAATTGCCTTCAGTCCTGAAGTAATATTAACAAAAAAAAAAAAAAACAACTAGAGCAATCTCTGCTACAATTTCTGCCTCTAGTTAAATCACATATAATAGACCTTACTTGGTATTTAGTCATCTAGTCCACATCAGTAGACCCTTGAGATCATTATCATCTTCTTCCTTCTGATATTGCTTTACACACACAGGCACCATTTTCCGATATTGATGAGGGCACTTCCACAGATGGAGATCATCAGGAACCTTGGTGGCTGGAAATCCGGAACTTACTTTCTACACTGCATAAATGACCCATCTAGCATCTTCAGACGTCTGTTGGCTGGAACGGTGTCCCTTGACCTAGAATCGGCAGGACATACTCGAACCAGGAGCTGGAACAGAAACTGGCGAAAATGATCTTATCCAGCAATGACCATCCAAACGACCTCTCCTCCTAAGCAGTCTTCTAGCTAACTTGACCCACCTTCTCCGAAACGAACGCTCTTCATGACGACTGATTTTCTTCGAAAAAACTTCCTGTGTTCGTCTCTCTTGCTCTCTCTCCCGATGTCTCCCCCTTTTATGCTGCTCAATCGACCTTGGTTCTTGCTACTTTTTTTTATTCTCCTGGGTATTCATAGAGGTCTTTTCCCCACCTTTTAGGTTGCTGTGTTAAGGCAGGAAACCCCCGTACATTCTTGACCTTCGTGTGTGCAATGGCCTTAGATCTTATTCTTAATCCCGTCTGGGATATTTTTTTTTTTTTTTTTTTGTCTTAACAATCTATTTGTTACAGTTCATTCAGACATTTTTTTCTTTGTCCTTTGTTGTTGTACAGCAAGTCATTAGTTAAATATTAACCAAAATTACAAGTGTGTTAAATTAATTTGAATTCCTAAGTAAAATCGGTATAGAAAGAATCTAATTTAAAAATTCTGTCTATACAAGATTTTACAGTTGTAATTGTGTCTATTTTTTCTATCAGTGGAAAAGATGCTCAGTTTTGTTTTTTCTGGGTTTATGTTCAAGTTCCTTTGTCCATCTTTCTAAACCTTTTATTGAATTATTTATGTTTTTTTTTTTTCAGATTGTTGAGGATTACTGCTTGTGTGCCAGATTGCTGTATCATCTGCATAGCATGCTATTTTTGTGTCATTTATTATGTGAGGATGGATATTGTTCATATAGATGAGAAATAGGAGTGGGCTTGAAATAGAACTTTGTGGGACTTAAGCCCAAATTCAGTGCATGTTGGAATAAATTCCATTGACTTTTATTTTCATTTTTCTTCCTTTCATGAAATCTGAAATTCAAATTAATGCATTCCCCCTTATTCCAGTATCGTATGTAATTTTTATTAACTTTTGTCTCCAGACCCGATCGTAGGCAGCTGTGAGATCCAAGAATATTGCTGTTGTCTTCTTTGGTGGTTTTTCTTGAAAACTATCTGTGACTGATTGACAAAGATACAATAATTGATCTTCTGCACTGTGTTGAGACCTGTATGCAGTTTGGTAGAAGTTGATCTTGTTATTTTCTAAGAGCTAATTCATAAGTCTGGTATGTATTATTCTTTCGTTTAGTTTACAGAGAGTGCTAGTCAAAGCTGTTGGTCTGTAGCTGTTACAGTCACTAGGGTTTTTGTTAGGTTTTAGTAAGGGTATAATGACTTATTTTTTCCAGATTTTTGGTAGTTTACCTGCATTCCCAAGAGGTGTTAAATATCTTCATAAAGCAGTTTTTGGCTATTTTTCCCATGTTTTTAATCATATGAGGTCCTGAGTAAAGATGTCTTTAGAAGGATAGGTTCTGAATTGTATTAGCAGCTGTTTTGCAATTTTCCTGCACCTTTTGTCTTCTTTGTTGTATTGCAGCTTGCTTGCATTAGAGTAATGTTTGGTTAGTAAATTTGCCATCCGTTTGTTTGTTGCTGCTGTATTGGTTCCTGAGAAGACTGTGTTTGAAGAGTGATCAGTATCCAGAAGTGTTGCGTTGTTTAATAATCTGATGATGTTCCAATGTTGTGAGTCTTTTCTTGGATCTAGTCTATTTCAGAATTCTTCTCACTTTTTTTGTTTGCAGTTAGAAATTTCATCTTCTATGTTTTGAGTTAATTCTATTAACTTCTTTCTATTGTCTTCTGTATTATTTTGTTTTAACTGTTAGTTGATAATATCTCTTTCAGTGATCATAGCACTGATATTGTGATCTTTCCAAAATGGAACCCAATTGTTTTACCTGAAACTTCTGGGAATTGAATTTTTTGCAGCTTTCTGTATGTTGTTAATTAGTTCTAGTAGTTGCTGATCAAGTTCTTTACTAGTGGGTGTGTCAGTGCAATATGTTTCTAATAGTTGTGTGTATTTATGCCAATTTGCTTTTCTGAAGTTCCAAGATCTCTTTGTGTGTGGTTTTTGGTCTAGCTGCAAATTAGTGGTTGTGATAATATGTCTATGATCACTGATGGCATTCTTTAGTACTTTCCACTGGGTAAGACTCACAATTTCATAATCTACTGCTATGATGTCTGTGCCTGTTGTTTTTGACAGATAATGTATGTTGATTGTTGTTTATGATCTCAAGGTTTAGATCATCAATTATGTCTACTATTTGCACTCCTCTCCAATTTAGTTGTGGGGAGTCCCAAGGCTTTTGGCATTTAGACTACTTGAACTTGAAAGCAGGATTTATTTATTTGACATATTCCTAGATATTCAGCAAAAACAAACACATTTATTAGTGCAGAAAGTCTATCTGCACTGGAAGATATATTGATATTTCACATCTCATTACCACCTCACAAAAAAAAAAAAAAAAAAAAGATAGAATTAGGAAAATGCTAAGACAAACCATGCACTGTACTCTGTCTAAAAATGGATATATAAGTATAAGGCAGTCAGCAATATCTTGCAAAAATATACCTAAGTAATACACCCATGCAAGAAAAAGTACAGCAACCCTTCTTTTATATCTAGTTTGTAACAGACAAAATTTCTGAATGAAATACTCTGAAAATATGACAAAAGTAACCTTCATCCTGTTATATATCGTTTATTCTTCTGATTTAATCGTACTTTCCTTATCCTTATAGACCTTCTCTCTCTCTCTCTCTATCACTCTTTATTTTTGCAGTCGTAATATGTTTTTACCTAGACTCTGGTTCTGTCTCCTTTTTGGACATAGACAAATTTACATTTTATAGCTGCACCAGCCTATATCCTATAATAGGTAAAAAATACTATTCAGGGAGATATTACCAATCAGTCGTGGCCAATATTCTAGCATTTTAATTCCCTCCCGCTTGTTAGGTTCGAACTTTAATGAGTGGTGAGTTGAATCATTATCAGGCAAGACTCAGATTTGAGATAAAAATACATGTTTATTATCCACTCTATATACATCTTATAACTATATCAAAATACACATTAGATAAATCACTTATACATATCAATACTAAATTAAGAAAGTTACTTCAATTTTAAGAGCAGCTCAGTGGATGCTTTAAGTGACATTCAAGCACATTGCTAACCACTGCATTCAAACATAAAAAATTCTCTTATAGATATACCACTATATTCTGGGATTACTATGTAAATTTAGGTTCAATTTAATTCTAACTAGTATTCTTATATATATATACACACATTTAGATTCACCTCCTAACAATTCAATCCAGTTCAATTTCACAATGGATATCAGGTTGTACTAAGTTGCACTATTCACTTAAAGTTCTCTATATTGTATGGTCCTGACATAAATACATTACATATTAATTTCCTTCCTTCAATATGATCTCGGGGTGCTTAAGGGTCAAAGCTGTCTGAGAGGAGACCTCCACATAGCCTTTAAAGGATTGTGGAGAACCGACCAGGGCTCCTGACCTAATGTCCAATCCTCACCTTCTCATGGTGCACCCTGTTGGGTATCTATGAACGAACGAGGATGGGCTGGCAATTTGGGATTTAGCCGAACAAATTGTATTCTTATTGGTTAAATCAAAATAAAAAATGATGGTACAACATGACAAAATTTCATGCTGACAGGGGCGTCGCCGGGTTAAACAAGGCTCCCGCTGTTTTCGCCAGGGAACCAGGGCAAACAGCGAAAAGTCAGCTACTGGAACGAATCTGAAAACAAACCCCAACTCAACATCACCAGAGTTAAAGATTGGTACTATCAACATAAGAAGCCTGAATGGCAAAGAAATGGAGCTAGCTGAGGAATTAGATAAGTACCAGATCGACATAATAGGGGTGACTGAAACAAAAAAAGACAAAAACTGGTGAGATCTTTCTGAGCAATAAATACAAAATGTTATATTCAGGCAATGACAATCAAGGAAAAGAAGGAGTAGCCATTGTATTCAACACAAAATATGAGACTAATCTTCTTGAATGGCAGTCAGTCTCAAGTAGAGTAATGTGGGCAGATATGAGAATGGGGAACTGGACAATGAGACTTATTTGTGCTTATGGTCCCACAGAAGGTTCTACTAAGGTAGAAGTGGAGGAATTTTTTGAGGCTTTAGAAAAAGCAACTGACACAATGAAAAAGGAAAAGTTGGTCCTTGTTGGGGATCTAACTACAGGATAGTAGGAAATGATTGTAAGACATACAAAAATATTTTCGGAAAATTTGGAGAAAAGAGCAAAGCTAATAATAATGGCAAATATCTGTTGGATTTCTGCTCAGGACATAGACTGGTTATTACTAACACCATGTTCCAACATAAAAATGTGCACAAATTCACATGGAGAGAAGAGGCTAGGAATAAGAAAAGTCTCATTGACTATGTTATTGTTGATAGTGATGTTTTCTCCCTGGTGCAGGACACCAGAGTGTACAGAGGATTTGAAATTGGAAGTGATCACTATTTAGTCTTGAGCAGGATAAAGTTGAATTTCATATTGAAAAGAATAACATGTAAGAAAGTTTTAAAGCGAATAAAAGTTGAGCAGCTCTCAGATGTGAACTGTAGACTAAAATACACAAAGATTATTGAAGAAAAAATGAAAGAGTTTGAGAACTGGAATCAAACCTTGGAGATTCAGTGGCAAACTCTGAAGAAAACGTTGAGTGATTCTCCCGAGAGGCATGTGGTGAGGTTGTCTGCAAGGATAAAAAAATCAGAATTCCCTGGTGGACACAGGAAGTTAAAGAGGCAGTGAAGGAAAAGAAGAAAGCATATCAAAAGTTACTGCCAAATAAGTCAGCATGTGCTCTTAGAGAATACAGAGACAAATGCAAGAATACTAAAAACTGTGTAAAACTAGCTAAACAAAAGTCATGGGAGGACTTTGGCAAGTATATAGAAAATAAATATCAAGAAGGTGGCAAAATATTCTGGAGGTTGTTGAAGAAGCTTAGGAATAGAGGAAAGAGTGCTGTAAAAGCAGTTAGAGATGATAAAGGTGACATGAAAACAGGAGAAAAGGATATCCTTGAAGTATGGAGTAATTACTTTGAAAAACTGCTAAATGAAACAAGCAGTGATGACATCACAGTGGTAAAAAAACACTGTCCAGGCATGCAGTCAGGAATACATATCCATACTCGAAGCAGAAAAAGCAATCAAAGACTTGAAATGTGGAAAGGCAGCAGGAGTAGATGATATTCGACCAGAAATGCTGAAATATGGTGGTATAAGAGTCTTACAGTGGCTGCACTGCATAGTTCAGAAAGCCTGGACAGAGGGACGAATTCCCGATGATTGGAGTAAAGCTCTCATAGTACCCATATATAAAAAGGGAAATAAAACTGAATGTGAGAATTACAGAGGTATTTCCCTACGAGCATTCCTGGCAAGATCTATGCAAGTATACTTGAGAAACGGTTGAGAAGAATTGTGGAAGAAAAGCTTTACAGTCTTACAGTGCCACCACTGTAAGACTCTTATACCACCATATTTCAGCATTTCTGGTCGAATATCATCTACTCCTGCTGCCTTTCCACATTTCAAGTCTTTGATTGCTTTTTCTACTTCGAGTATGGATATGTATTCCTGACTGCATGCCTGGGCAGTGTTTTTTTACCACTGTGCTGTCATCACTGCTTGTTTCATTTAGCAGTTTTTCAAAGTAATTACTCCATACTTCAAGGATATCCTTTTCTCCCGTTTTCATGTCACCTTTATCATCTCTTTTACAGCACTCTTTCCTCTATTCCTAAGCTTCTTCAACAACTTCCAGAATATTTTGCCACCTTCTTGATATTTATTTTCTATATTCTTGCCAAAGTCCTCCCATGACTTGTTTAGCTAGTTTTACACAGTTTTTAGTATTCTTGCATTTGTCTCTGTATTCTCTAAGAGAGCACAAGCTGACTTATTTGGCAGGAACTTTTGATATGCTTTCTTCTTTTCCTTCATTGCCTCTTTAACTTCCTGTGTCCACCAGGCAGTTCTGATTTTTTTATCCTTGCACACAACCTCACCACATGCCTCTCGGGAGAATCACTCAACGTTTTCTTCAGAGTTTGCCACTGAATCTCCAAAGTTTGATTCCAGTTCTCAAACTCTTTCATTTTTTCTTCAATAATCTTTGTGTATTTTAGTCTACAGTTCACATCTGAGAGCTGCTCAACTTTTATTCGCTTTAAAACTTTCTTACATGTTATTCTTTTCAATATGAAATTCAATTTTATCCTGCTCAAGACTAAATAGTGATCACTTCCAATTTCAAATCCTCTGTACACTCTGGTGTCCCTGCACCAGGGAGAAAACATCACTATCAACAATAACATAGTCAATGAGACTTTTCTTATTCCTAGCCTCTTCTCTCCATGTGAATTTGTGCACATTTTTATGTTGGAACATGGTGTTAGTAATAACCAGTCCATGTCCTGAGCAGAAATCCAACAGATATTTGCCATTATTCTTAGCTTTGTTCTTTTCTCCAAATTTTCCCAAAATATTTTTGTATGTCTGACAATGATTTCCTACTCTGCTATTTAGATCCCCAACAAGGACCAACTTTTCCTTTTTCATTGTGTCAGTTGCTTTTTCTAAAGCATCAAAAAATTCCTCCACTTCTACCTTAGTAGAACCTTCTGTGGGTCCATAAGCACAAATAAGTGTCATTGTCTAGTTCCCCATTCTGATATTTGCCCACATCACTCTGCTTGAGACTTCTGCCATTCAAGAAGATTAGCCTCGTATTTTGTGTTGAATACTATTGCTACTCCTTCTTTTCCTTGATTGTCATTGCCTGAATATAACATTTTGTATTTATTGCTCAGAAAGATCTCACCAGGTTTGGTCTTTTTTGTTTCAGTCACCCCTATTATGTCGATCTGGTACTTATCTAATTCCTCAGCTAGCTCCATTTCTTTGCCATTCAGGCTTCTTATGTTGATAGTACCGATCTTTAACTCTGGTGATGTTGAGTTGGGGTTTGTTTTCAGATTCGTTCCAGTAGCTGACTTTTCGCTGTTTGCCCTGGTTCCCTGGCGAAAACAGCGGGAGCCTTGTTTAACCCGGCGACGCCCCTGTCAGCATGAAATTTTGTCATGTTGTACCATCATTTTTTATTTTGGTTTAACCAATAAGAATACAATTTGGTCAGCTAAATCCCAAATTGCCAGCCCATCCTCGTTCATTCAGTATCCAAGTAGATACCCAACAGGGTGCACCACGAGAAGGTGAGGATTGGACATTAAGGCAGAAGCCCTGGTCGGTTCTCCACATTCCTTTAAAGGCTATGTGGAGGTCTCCTCTCAGTTATACAGCTTTGACCCTTAAGCACCCCCCCCCCCCCCAAAAAAATCAAAAATTACATGAAGGAATTCTTTAATAACAAATTTAATTTTTGAATTTCAGCCTCAGTAGTTAACTAAATTGATTTCAGTTACAAAATAGTTAAATTAATTGATCAGTAATGCCTTTCAAGACATTCCTCCAATAAACATATTAGCTGCCCACCCAGTTGTATAATATATTAGCCACCCACCCAGATGAAAAATATTAAATAATTTGTGCTTTGTATTCATGTTATATTACATGATATCTCAGTTTCAGTTGTCACCTCTCATCCAAGTATTATTAACATGTAAACACATCAAGTTCAATACGGTGCTTAAAAGAGAATTGAGACATGAAGTTGAAGAAAAATGAAGGAGAAAATTCAATTGTTGATGAAAATTTTGTTAAGAATAAGCAGTAGGACATTATTTACCACATCTGAAATAAGTTTTTTCCTTTGATATTGTCATAATCAAAATTCCTGATGTGTACCCTCAGGAGATGTACTATACAAGATATGATAGTACTACATGAACATGTTAATTACTAACTTCCGATGGACAGTTTACCTCCAAATTAATCTGTTATCTGTCAATACTTCAACATTATCAGGTCTTATATTTCTGTCTTCTAAGGCACTTTTTACTGTATAAATCCATCTACATCTTGGTCTTCCTCTAGGTCTTTTTCCTGCCAACTTGGCAAATCTTTTTCTATCCCATTCTGCTTCAGTTACCATACCACCTGAGATTAGCTCTACTAACACATTTCTGAATGTTAGCAATATCAAGTTCTTCCCTAATATCCTCATTTTTAATATGATACTGCTATTGACCATCTGTTCATACCCCTAATCTTTCTCGGGACTCTCATATCTGTGGTCTCTAGTCTTTGGTCAAGTGTTTTATTTCTAACTCGGCTCTCAGATCCATAAGTTAACATTGGTTTGAACACTGTCTTGTATACAGCTAATTTAGTGTTTTGACTAATTTCTCTCTTATTCCATATAAATTTATTCAGTTGACTTCCTACCATACCAGCTTTGTTGATTCTGTTGTCTATTTCCATATTTAATTTACAGTCTTCACTAAAAATTTTACCTAAATAGCTGAAATGTTTTACTTGTTTTAAAGGTTCTCCATTCACAGTGCATTCGATATTTTCAATGTTTCTGCCTATTTTTATTGTTCTTTTTCTTACTGATTTTCATACTAAATTTATTATAACAGTTATTCAAAATGCAGAAGAATCAACAATAGTAGAAGAATAACACACTTGAGTTCAGAAAAGATATACCAGACCATGAAATACCAAGTTTTGAAGAAGTTGTGCATGGTGGTAAAATTCCACTGAGAAAACCAAAAAAGTTATTCAATTTATTAAGGGAATCTTTGCAGGCATGTATTGGATTTATTCAGAGGTATAACATCATCTGCATAAAGAAAAGAGCTGAGATTAATATAGCCAATTTTGATATCAGATTTAAAGCCACTTCCCTTCATAATGTGATCTGTATATATAATGAATAACAGTGGGGATAATATGCACCCTTGTCGCACACCTGATTTAATATCAAACCATCTTCCTGTACTTCTAACTGCTGATGTTCCAAAACTGTAGCGTTTTGAAGAGCTTTCCACTGGGCACCTTCTCATATGCCTTTTCATTTCCAGATCTATGAAACTTAAATACAAATCCTTGTTCCCAAGATTTCTCATCTGTTTTTCTTAAAATGAAAATCTGATCCTGACCACCTGTATTTGGACTGAATCCAGCTTGTTCTTCACCAAGCTTTCCTCCCACAATTGCTTGTTTGTTCAGCAGGCTTTTCTGAAAAAGATGCTAGATGGATGCCATTTCGTGGTTTTGTTTCTGTACCCATGGCAAGCCCAGTGTCGATTTAACCAGGTGTCGAATAATAATATTTTACTCAAACTATGAAAGAGTGCAAAATAAAACTTAGCAGTTTATTGCTAATCACCTTGCAATCAGAATCAGTGGCAACACATCATTATCGTTTGAAAAATACATACAAATGTTTCTGATAATTTAATAAGAATTAAAAAAAAATGATGTAATGATGAAAAGCATTATGAGGACTTTCAAGAATGCTCTAACAAGCATTTAGGGATATTTTCCTTCTAAAAAAAAAAAAACTTAAACATGAGGATTCCAATGTCAGCATCAATGATGTTAACATTGGAATCATCCAGTGCATTAAATAGCATCATCTGGCCAAGCCATTTGCATTTATTCTATAGATAGCTAAATTTTCAATGATGCTAACATTGGAATCCTCATGTTTAAGCTTTTTGGCACATTGTAAAGTAACATTGACAATAGTTAACATTTTCCATTTTTAACAACAAATGATAATTTCATATATAAATTAAAGATGATCATTGAAATTTAATGTAGGTTTGACAGATTGTGCTCATCTTATCAGCAGATAATTAAAAGAAAGCCTCCCTTTCCTGATTGAAATATCACCATTAGCAGCACAAGAAATAATCATTCTTTCTTTTGAAAGAATCGAGAAATGCAGATTTTGGCATTTTGAAAAGGCTCTTCCCCATTTTTAGCTTTGATTTTTCCCAAAGCTTATATATTCCAAGTAGAACAAGGAAAGTGTTTTAATTATTGAGAAGCATGAAATTGTTTTTTCTGGCCAGGCATTAAAAGGATGCCTAATCCAGATTACTTTTTGGCTGCATGCATATATATTTAAGTATAACGCTGAACCAGTTAGAATCCCAGTATTCAAGAAAAATATATATCTAGAAATGTATCCTTTATGGATTAACTTTTTCATATCCAAAACTGTTCTACTGTTATTAACATACAATATTCAAAATCTTCTCATTCTTCTCTCTCAACTTGAAAGAATATTGAAACAGCTCAAATCCAAATTACATGTCTCTTATGCTTTATTAGGTAGCAACTTTTTGCAAACAGCACCATAATATCATTACTAGAGCCAAGCAATACGAGGCATGGTTATTAAATAACGAGACTGGTTGCAAAAAAATGTGGTTTATTATTGCAATTGTACTACTTAATTGTTATCCCCTTCAACATACTCCCCTCCTCCATCTATACGCTGTTACATATGAATTTTCCATTGTTGGAAACTGAGCTGCAAGTCATCAGGCGTTATCTGCTTCAGTAGCGCTGCTGTCTTTACCTCGTCCACTGGCTGAAAATGGGTGCCCTTCAATGCAGATTTCAACTTTGGAAAAAGGTAAAAGTCACATGGAGCTAAGTCTGGCGAGTAAGGTCGATGGTCCAACACTGGGATCTTCTTATCATTCAGATACTGCTTTACAGACAGTGCACTGTGGGCTGGAGCATTGTCCTGATGGAGAATCCAAGCATTGTTCTTCCACAGATCAGATCTCTTCTTCCTCACTCATTCTTTCAGCTTGGCCAGAACCTCAAGGTAATAATGTTGATTAACTGTCTGACCCTCTGGTACCCATTCAACCATTACCACGCCATTGATATAAAAAAGAACGACCAGCATTGCCTTCAGTTTTTGACTTGCTCATTCTTGGTAATGGATCCCAATGTTGGACCATCCACCTTACTTGCCAGACTTAGCTCCATGACACCTTTTTCCAAAGTTGAAATCTGCATTGAAGGGCACCCATTTTCAGTCAGTAAAGGAGAAAAGTGGCAGTACTACTGAAGCAGATAACACCTGATGACTTGCAGCAGTGCTTCCGACAATGGAAAATTCGTATGCCACATCTCCTATGTATTAAATAGTTACAAAGTTCAGAAATGACAATAGGATTCACCTTTCTAAGTATTCTGTTGTAGGGTACAAAGAATCCCTTTAATAGAATGTTATAACTAAAGATGAGTGGGCTGATTACATATGGTAGTGGCAGGGTTTTTGCATTCCATGAAGCAACAAGCAAACTTGTCTCATAGCCTTAATTGCTTCCTCTTTAATTCTAATGAGTAACATGCCAGCAAATTTATATGTATAATCATTAATTAATACAGAGGATACTAGGAAGTGAACTGGGAAATTCTTGTGATTTTTAATTCAGAAAGATAGTTTGCTGAATGTGTAGCATGCGATGCTAAAATATGAGGGCTGAAGCATTACAGTTTTCTGTTTTTGCTTTTGTCGTTTAGAACTGATGATAATTATTGATATTCTATGTATGTCAGAACCAAACTGCAAACAAAAATCAATAGTGAACTGGCAAAACTTTCAAAATACAAGAAAGGTGTTTGGTAAGAATTTGTACTTTCTCCTCTTCTATTCATTCTCTACAGTGAAGAAATTGTTGAAAGTTTGGAAGAACTGGAGGGAGTAAAAATAGGAGGAAGAAATATAAATAAATTATGCAGCTGATACTCTATTGATTGCTGAGAGAGAAGAGAAAAGAAATGCAGAGTAAAAAAAATAAAAAACACACCTTACATTAAATTAAAAACAACTAAAGTTGCAATAGTAAGAGATAAAAATATTCTCTGAAGAAGTTAAAAATCAAAGTAAAAAAAAAAAAAAATTATAAAATAAGTCAGTTGCTTTACTTATTCAACATTTAATTACAGAGGATGGAAATTGCACAATCAACCTTCAACAGAATGAAGAATATATTAACAATTTTGATAACAATTAACAAGAATATTTTATCAAAAGGTAAAAGAACTAGATTAAGAATATTAAAATGTTTTATTTGGTCTGCTTTTCTCTGTGGAATAGAAACATGGTTAGCAAACAAGGAAGGCAGTAGGATTATTATTTTATTTTTTTCCCAATATGTAGACATGCAGAAGAATATTTTAAGATCCTGTGAATCCAGAAGAAGAAGAAAAATGAAGTTTTGGAGATGATGGATACTAAAATTTAACTAATTTTAGTATCCAAGAACATAAAAAAAATAAAAATATTAAGTGCAGGTCATATTGTGAGGCATGCAGGTTTTTAAAAAGAATCATTAGAGGGAAGAATTGAGCTTGAAAGAAAGGAAGGTAGCAACACACATGGTTCAAAAACATAAAGGACCACTTAGGTCTGACCTAATCAGAGAGCAAGAGAATAGCCCAAGAAATAGATAGAGATCTGTTATCTCCAACCTCCTGAGTAGAGATGACACTTGACAGGACAGCTAAGTACATTCCCAAAACATTTGGATGATCTCCAAAACTTCATTTTTCTTCTTCTGGATTCACAGGATCTTAAAATATTCTTCTGCCTGTTGGGAAAACATATTGGGAACATATTGAAACATATTGGGAAAAAAATAAAATAATAATCCTACTGCCTTCCTTGTTTGCTAACCATGTTTCTATTCCACAGAGAAAAGCAGACCAAATAAAACATTTTAATATTCTTAATCTAGTTCTGTGTTAGATCATATTATTTGCGAGGCTTAATTTTTAATATTTAAGAAAATATTGAAGTTCACAATATATTTTTGATATTTGTTTAATTCAGGAGATTGGAAATGAGTAGAAATCACAGAGGTCAATCCTATTTAGTACCATTGCAATGTCAAAGGACATGAGACTAATGATTACTGTATGAAGGATGATTCATAAAAAAAAAAGGAAACATGGTCTAAGTTATCAAGAGAAGAGCTGACATCTATAGTATATTTAGGAGAGCT
The DNA here is from genome assembly GCF_054136105.1 of Typopeltis vanoorti. Classification (NCBI taxonomy): domain Eukaryota; kingdom Metazoa; phylum Arthropoda; class Arachnida; order Uropygi; family Thelyphonidae; genus Typopeltis; species Typopeltis vanoorti. The sequence continues at coordinate 55,094,728 of NC_143570.1, read as the reverse complement.
GATTAAAAAAAAAAAAGTCATGGCTTTAGAACAGTGGTGAGGATTATCTGGTATTCTGGTGGATAGAATGCAGTTTGTTAGATCATTACTAACTGCAAAAACTTAATTTCTTCCTGCTTTCATCCATCCTTGTTGACAGAGGAGCAGGCGTATATGTTGATTGTTCATAACTATATATTTTTAAGGAAATTACAACATGACTAATATTAGCTATAGTAAATTTAATTAATATTTCCACTATTTTGGCAAAGTCAAATTGCCATCATTAGGGAACACAATACTATATTTGTGCAAATGGGTGCTACTCTGAGTAATGAGGATGAAGATCACCAGAAGTGAATCCAAAGTCCTAAGTAGTATCCCTTCTTGGACTAAAATGGGTGTCCTTGGCTGTTGCAGTGAAGTCTGGAGGATGAGAGCTTCTTCTTAAATTTGAGGCGGGTTCGTGTACCAAATTCGTTGAGGTTTGGATAGTTTTTTTAAAACTGAGGCAGCAGATTGAAGGAATAGTCTCTTGTATTTATATTTGCTGCGGTGGAGTAACCTTCTTTCAACATATCCTGTGGTGTATGTCCAAAGCGTGGTCAAAGAGTCCCGAGTAGCTGTAGAAATGTTACTTCTCGTGTTCAGCAATTCTGATGTTGGATATCCTGCTGGAAGAAGGCCACTCTACTCTGCCATTGCAAATGTAACAATGAGAGACCATTCCTTAAATCTTCCTTAGCCTTAAGAAAAACTATCCAGACCTCAACAAATTTAGTTGCACAAAACTGCCCCAAATTTGGGAAGCACTCATCCCCTGTACTTCAACCTATCCCATTCTGCTTCAGTGACCATACCACCTGAAATTAGCTCTACTAACACAGCCAAAACGCCCATTTTAGCCTACTAGAAGCTATTTAGGACTTTACAATTCTAGCTCGCCTCCTCATGGTGCACCCTGGGTCACACCAAAGAGCTAGAGCAACTGGCAGCCAGACCATTGTGCAATCTCCTGACCATATTTACATGTGGAAACTCAAAAAACCTTCAAACAGTTCTTCTTCTAACCAGCTGATAAGGAATATTGGACATAATATCCATATCTGCCAGTTAAATGTTGAGGGTATTAGCACATCAAAATGTCGGTCTACTTCTCATTCAAGAATCGCATATCAAAACTAAAGATAAAGTTAAATCTAGAGCAATAATCTCTGGCTATGACAACATTCTCGGGATTACTTAGTCATAGCTACGGAAACATAACATATGTCCGAAATGATACTGAGAATGCTGTGCTGATATTTTCTTCTACTGATGACGAAATCCATAGGATCGCTGTTAAAATAGCACACATTACGATTGCGAATGTATATAAACCACCTGCAACTGTTTGAGCAAATGATGTTCTACAGACATATTCCCACCCAATGATGTACTCTGGGGACTTCAACAGTCATCATACTTGGAAATACGATCAGAATGATCAAACAGGGAAATATTTGCTGAATGGGCAAATCAACATAGTCTCCACTTGGTTTTTTATGCCAAGAAAAAAAGCACCTTTAAATCAAGAGCTTGGAATAAGGAATATAACCCAGATTTGACATTCGTCTCCATTGATAGCGAAAATTGACCTCTACAGACTTTCAGACGTATTCTTGAGGTTTTCCCAAATAGCCAGCACTATCCCATCTTTATGGAATTAGGAGTCCAAATTCCAGTGATAACATCATTTCCTAGACGAAGATGGGATTTCCAAAAAACTAACTGGGAAAACTTCACTGCAGTTCTAGCCACACGCCTTAGAAGAATTCCCCCAACTTACAAAAACTATACACAGTTCACTGGAGTAGTTATAGTGGTAGTAAAAATAAACATTCCTTGAGGCTACCGAAAAGAATATGTAACTGAATGGACCAATGAAAGCGAATCCCTGTATCAGAAATTCCTTGAAAGTAAGGATCCCTATATAGGAGAAGAACTGCTCATTGTCTCAATGCTGCTAGGTGGGGAAAAGTGGATTCAATTAACTGAAAACATAGATTTCAAACACTCTAGTAGAAAAGCTTGGTTCAAATCAGATAGCTGCTTGTATTATTTTGCTTTTTAGAGCTCTGATAGATAAAGAACAGTCTAAAGAGGTAAAACATGAACTAAAGGCTATGAAGTCTGTAACTCAAAAGAATCAACAGTTCTCTTTGCCATTTTCCCATGAGGAAATATCCTCGCTGTTTCAAAATATCAAAATGGGGAAGGTTCCTTGAATTCCTGATACACTGTGGATCTTATGCAAGATTGTGGCTGGCTAAGTTCTTTAACGATATACTTGAAAGTGACTGCGTTCCTAAAGAATTTAAAAGAACAAAAATCATTGCTGTGTTAAAACCAGGTAAGCCAACAGACAGAACTGAAAGCTATCGCCCCATAGCCCTTTTAAGTGCCACCTACAAATTGTTGGAGAGACTAATATTGAATAGGATCAGTGAGAAAATTTTGGAATGTGTTCCAATAGAACAAGTGGGGTTCAGGGGAGATTGCAGCTGTACAGATCAAGTTCTCAGCCTAACAACTTACATCAAAATAGGATTTCAAAGATGACTGAAGACTACTGCAGTCTTTATTGACTTAACAGCAACTGATGATCTTGTTTGGAGGGAAGGACTCAGGGCCGAGCCGTGCGGTTGTGTAGATTGTGCACCGCACAGGGGCACTTGAAGATAGGGGTGCCATTTCACCATGGGAAATAATAAAAAAAATATATAAATTTTCTTATTTTTGAATAATATCGTTTGAAGTGAAATGTTATCAATATTACCACGGATTTTATTTCACAGAGTAAACATCGACTCAGCGAAAATTTTATAAATATTCTCGATTGTTTATTATATTTTTAGTGGAAATTGTTAGTTTAAGACAGACCGTGAATTCATTCTTACGCTGTGCTTTGCCCAGTACCGTCGACAGGATGTAGCATAGAGGCAGCCTGCCTCACGGCGCTGCTTAACAAGGTCGCTCGTTCAGCCGTATTACGGAAACAAGATATTTTACAAAAATGCAGCATTTAGTTTACCAAATAAAAAAGGCACCATTTCCCATTGACAGTTAAATATGTGCTTATTATATTTTATTAATAAAAAAATTATAGTCATACATACTAAAACCAAACATTTTAGAACCCACTTATTAGATACTTAAGGAAACAACCCATAAAGTATCATACGATGTGAATTTCATAAACTTTTATAGTCTATATATAAATATATATATATATTAAATTATATTATGCATGAATTCTCCTACTCAAATTGCAAGTCTCTATCGCCCCGAATTTCAGATTTGAGCGATAATTCGCTCCCTGCAGTAAATAATATCCAACAGCCATTATACTGCAGAAACACGAAAACCAATTAGTTTTATCATGTCACTGGATAAGGTTTACAGATATCATTTGCAGACTGTGTAATATATTTCTCAACAACTAGTGCAATTACAGACAACTGGGAATATGAACGCTAACTAATGAATGACATCTTCCCTCCAACAGAAACTGCTATATACAGCAGGTGCAACATATGGTTTTGCTTGACACTGACCCCCCCCCCCCCCGGTCATGAACGTGTTAAAACTAAGAAATATATAGTGAATGCATTTCAGATATTATGGAAATCGGTTTAAGAGAATTAGCATTTCAATTCAATTATCAGCTTGTTTTGTTTGGGTAACATGATCTTTTGTTAATACTGCACCAATCATATGCACTTCTTAATAGTGGCTTTTTCTCTATTATACTGGCCTACAATCGCGCACATCTTTTGCTTCTCATTAGTAATTTGTCAAGAGTTGTTCATTACGTATCTCAAGTCTTAAATTACTGATAATTTTTGCTTGATATAATGGGAAAGAAGATGACTCTATTTGGGTAGATAACTGATTGCACACTCCGCTCTTGAGGATAGAAGAAGTGATGGAGAATAGAAGCTTCTTGGTAAGTCATACCCATTTTCAGTTTTTTTTTTTTTTTTTTTGAAAACTTTAGTTTCCGAAAATCCCCACATATATCTCGCAGCACAAATATCACAATATTTTAGCTTTAATTTTGGGAAAAAAAAGTGCGAGTTATAGTCGAGTAAATACAGTAATTTTTTTAGTTTTCAAATTGTTAAGTATGGATCATTAGTTAAAGACTGGATTTATAAAACACACAAAAGAGAACAATATAGCAGATATAGAATATAGAAATAGATATAGAAATAAGCAATTTCACTTGTCTCATTGTGATAAATTATTTATATCAAGTAAAAATGTATAGTATCTTTATAAATTTTGTTCTATTAAAAATAAATCTTTTTCTTTTTTTTATTTAAATGTACATCTAAATTCAAATAAAACAGACATTTACAATGAAATATATTTTTATTTATTTATTTATTATTATTATAAGGGTATTTTGAAAAGTTACTTGGTAATAATGAAAATTAAAGAAGGGGTACAGAGATATCTGTTTCAGAAACACTGATTTATCCAAAAATATTTAGTCTGAAACATAGGTGTACATTACAATGTTCGTTTTCTTAAATTCGGCTTCGAATTTGGATAGACGAAATAGCATCTATCCAGATAGGCACTTCTTACATTTTTTTCGGAGTCATTTCAATTTTGAATGTGAAACATATTCAGTGTATTGTGTATTCTGTGTTTCAGTGACTTTAGACAATTTGACTTTGATTTTAATTATGTACTTGTTTTTAGATTTTTGATAGACAAATAAAATTTTAAAGATAATAGTTTATACATTATAAACATATTAATCAGCTGAGGCACCGAGCTAAAATCACGTATATATGTGGGATAGACTATCTCGGCACGTCAGGCTGACGCGGCTCGAATTAAATTAATAAACAGGTCATTTATGAGTATAAAACCCTTCAGATGATCTTTATGACACATACTGCAGTTGGCCTTTTGATACTTTTTTGGTGTATTTTTGCATCATTTCATTTTGTATGTTATAATAACAATGTTACTATGCAGTTGCCTTTTGTTTTATAAAATATATTTATTGTTGTTTAGTAAATTTTTTGTGAATTTGGATTATTATTCACGTAAAGTAATTATGTCTATTATATTTTTGCTAAGTTTGAAAATCAGTTAAATTGTTTCATTTTAGTTAATTATCTTATTTTGAAAACAAAAGATTTTTATGTTATGTTAGGCAGACGTCTAGAAAATAAATAATTTTCAATAAGAGATTTATTTATATATTTGTTCTTGTTCTGGTTGGAAGACATTGGGATGGGGTCCTTTTACCAATTTCTTTAATAAATAATTATAATACTCTAGATATTTCTTAATTATTAAACAATTACTAGAATGTAAAAAATATTAAATAAATCTCACTGAGAAATCAATCAGTGGCTAATATCTCTACATGTTAATTTTCAAAAAAATACCTAAAATGTAAGCAAATTTATTATTCAAAACATCTGAAAAATCAAATTCTGTAATTAAAAAAAAATAGTCAGTCTTGGGCGAGTCCCCTTAAAAATAATAGTCGGTTAAGGTGTTAAAAAATAAGTTGAAGGGAAAATTTCAGAAATTATTATTTATTTTGGTGGACAACTTTTAACGCTCTTCTTATTTTAAACTCTAACCAAGTTTGTGTTAACCCCTAGATGTTGGGAAAAAAGCCAAAGAAGTTATCTGGTGCACAAAACAGGAAAAGACAATTGCAACGAGTACAACTGGAACATAAATTGGCTGGATCGCTGAATAAATTTTTAACTTCAGGACCACATAAAAAACGAAGAACAGAAAGTTCTAACGAAGCAAGTACTCCCTGTAGCTCTACTACAGAAAAAGAAAGGACACAGCATAACTATGAAGAAACGAATGTTAGATACGAAAATGTAACTGGCTTGACTGGACTGTCTACAGAAGTTGCAGCACAAGAAATATTGGATTCCGATTCAGAGGAACAAAACTTCAAATTTTACTTTAAATTTTAACGTTAATGATCCAGGTACTTGGCCGAATCATATAACTACCAAAGTTAGCGATTGTTTAGTTGAGCATTGCCTGCATCAAGTAGTTAATAAAGAATTTCCCAAAGATGAATCTGGCCACAAGTTTTCGGATTCATACTATTATCGAACTTTAGCAAATGGAGAAAAACTTTTACGAAATTATTTAGTTTACTCAGAATCGCGAAATTCGGTTTTCTGTTATTATTGCAAAATATCTAGTAGTCAAAATTCCTAACTTACTAACGAATACGGCTGTAATGATTGGCAACATTTGAGTCGCATACTAAAAATACACGAGACAAGTTCCGTACACATTAAAAACTGTTCAAAATACAGCGAACTTAAAATATCGTTGATTAAGAAATGCATTATTGATTGCACACAACAAAGATTATACGAAACTGAGAAAAAATATTGGCTATCTGTTATAGAACGGTTAATCTACATAATACAATATTTATCAAGACAGTGTATAGCTTTTAGAGGTTCTTCACAAAAACCTTTTGAAAATGATAACGGCAATTTTTTAAAATTAGTAGAAACTGTCGCTAAATTTGATTCGATAATGGCAGAACACTTGCATCGCATCCAAACATCACAAAACAGGAACATTGCTCATTATTTAAGTGATAAACTACAAAATGAAATCATCCGTATAATTTCTGAAGCTATAAAATAAAAAAATTTTAGAAATGGTTAAAGAGGCGAAATATTATTCGTTAATTCTTGACACTACTCTGGATATGAGCCACACAGAACAATTATCTATTGTTATTAGATTTGTTAATCAAAATAATGATACAAATATAGCAGAAATTCATGATCATTTTTTGGGTTTTCAATCTGTAGAAGATACCACTGGGCAAAGACTATTTCAATTTATAAAATATTATTTAAAATTATTGAATATTAACATGTCGGATTTACGCGGCCAAGCTTATGATAATGGTTCAAATATGCAAAGCAAACATAATGGACTGCAGAAAAAAATCCTTGAAATAAATTCAAGGGCTTTTTTTATTCCATCTGCTGCTCATGCTCATTCATTAAATTCCGTAGTTAATGATGCAACTAAGATATCCTGTGAAACTAAATTTTTTTGGAGTAATACAGGAATTATATAATGATTTTTCAATATCTGTGAAGCGTTGGGCTATATTAAAAAAACATTCGTGTTTTAAATTTGAAACCACTTTCTGCTACTAGGTGGGAAAGAGTAGAAGCAATATAGCCACTTCAAAATAATATCAAGGAAATTTACCAGGTTCTTTTTGATATTATGGAAGATGAAACTAAAGATATCGATTCTAGTCGGGCAGAAAACTTAATTTCAAAGATTTATTCGTTTAAATTTATTTGCTCTGTTCATGTTTGGTACGAAATCTTAAGTCTCGTAAATGTTGCAAGCAAAATAATGCAGACTCCACCATTTGATGTAGGAAAAATTACAGAAAATCTTGATTATGTTGAAACAAGTATACAACAATATACAATTAAATAATCGCCGAACAGACCAATATTTTGAAAATATTATTAGAACTGCAAACGATCTTAATATCGATCCTATTTTTCCAAACATTCACAAAAGAACAAAAAACAAAAATGTTTGGTTACGAAGCATCAGATGAGACAACGCATGATCCTAAACAAAATTTTAAAATAAATTTTTTCTTCGCGATTTTAGACACGACAATAACTTCAGTCATGGAAAGATTCATTCACTTCATACTCTTAAAACAATATAGTGAGGACTTTAAAGTTATAAGAGACATTAGCAAATTAAAAGATTGGAGCGATGAAGATTTAATGAAACATTGTAAAGATTTGCACTTAAAAACTGAGAGAAAATCGCGATATTGATGGTATGACTTTATTTGAGGAATTAAAAACTTTGCAATGTTTTATTAAAAAAGAGTCGGCTCCTCGGGATGTTTTAAATTATATATACTTTAAAATAAATTAACCAACACGTTTCCGAATACTGCGATTGTGATTATGTATTTATTTAACATTATCAATATCCGTAGCATCAGGGGAAAGAGATTTTTCAAAACTGAAACTAATAAAAAATGATTTGCTGGCAACATTATCTGGAGAGCATCTAAAGGATTTATCAATTATATCAATTGAAAATAATAATATAGATTCATTAGACATTAAAGATATTATTAAAAATTTTGTGGTGGCTAAAGCAAGACAGATAATAAAATAAATCTACATTTATACTTGCGTATAAACGTTTGTAATTTTAAAAAAGTAAAATTTTTCGCGAAACCTTTTCATGGAATCTTATTTTATGGGGGCACTGAAAAAAATTTTGCACAAGGGTGCCTCCAACCCATGGCGCAGCCCTGGAGGGACTCGTATATAAATTTCTTAAGTCATCCCAAAAGATTGGGTCATCTCCTAAACAAATTACCATGTGATCGATATTTCAGGATAGTCACCAGAGGAAGCATCAGTAAACAGAGAATGCTTAAGAATGGATTACCTCAGGGCTCACACCACTGCTTTTTAGCCTTTACATCGCAGATATTCCTGAAACAGCCAGCAGGAAGTTTGCTTATGCAGATGATCTAGCTTTGGAGAGCAGTGACAAGTCTATAAAAAGAACTGAAGAAATAATGACAAATGATCTGTCGGCTTTATGGTAGTTCTATAAAAAAAAAAATGGAGATTAACACGAAATTCTGGTAAAACCGAATGTTCTTGCTTTCACCTCAATAATAGACTTGTTAATCAAAAACCAGAGATATATGCTGATGGAACATTAATTTCGTTTAATCCGACACCAAAACATCTCTGAATAACTCTGGATAGAACTCTGTCATATAAACAGCATATGATTAATATCGCTGCTAAAGTTCGCACCAGAAATAACATAGTTCAGAAGCTTTGTGGTACTATATGGGGGCTCAAGTGCCACAGTTCTATGGTGCACCGCCATGGGTCTAGTTTACAGTGCAGCAGAGTATGATGCTCCTGTCTGGCTCAACAGTTACCATGTTAATAAACTAGATGCGCAACTTAACTCCACTCTGCATTTAATAACAAGTTGCATTAGGAGTACACCCTTACAATGGTTCTCCACTTTGAGCCATTTTGCTCCTCCGGAACTGCTATGACAGGAAGACTTGGTTCGTGAATATAAAAGAATTTTAAATAACCAAAACTTCCCTACATGAATTTATTCCAGATGCTTTATCTAATAGACAGAAGACCTGCCATAAAAACTGCCCGTAATCTTCTTAGCCAGAATGACAGTATGGTGAGTAGGTGGGATGTACTGTAGTCCCAAGCAGTATCACATGAAGTTCATAATTACATAAACATTTTCCAAAAACCATCTGGATTTGACCTGCCCAGGAATATATGGATTATAGCTAACAGGATTCGTACAGGCCATGGTGTATGTGGAGACTTACTTTCAAGGTGGGTAAGATACCAAATCCCCACTCTCCCTGTGGAGCTGAGATCCAAACCATTCGCCATATAGTACAAGAATGTGAGCTGATGGCATATCCAGGTGACTTAAAGGATATCTTTGATCTATCCCCCAGAGGTGATCAATTGCATTAAAAACCTAAATGTTAAAATATGATTAATCTTCTGTCTGATGCTTGTCATAAATTTTGTGTTTGTATTTACCTGAATGTAGATGTTTTACTTTTTATTTATATTATCATATATATGTATCTTACCTGTATTTATGTGTATTTTATCTTATTGTCTTTTAACCATGTGTACATGCCATATGATAAATAAATAGGACTTTACACTCACTTCTAATGGGCATGCTTCAGCATCATTACTCAGTGTAGTGCTAGTGTTTGCATACACATATCATATTGTAATGTGTTTCCTGATGATGGCAATTTGACTTTGCTGAAGTGTTGGAAATATCTTTTTGCAATTTCATTAAAAATATACAGTTATGAGTGTTATTATATTGTTATGAATTTATTTTTGGTTGATATTGGAAAAGAGACAGTAGGTTAAGGTGTTCACACCAATTTTGTGAACAAAATATTTATGTTGTTCCTTTTCTAGCGCCACCACTTATGCATTTATTCTATATGCTGATGTGCCTATCTTCAATTCCGTTGAGGTTTTTGTAGCGAATTCTTACCTGTTTGCTTTGGTTTTCCTAGCAAAAACAGCAAGGAGGTTGAATAATCTTCTGAAAGCCCTACCTGCCTTGGTATCAGTTGTCTTACTGTAATGCTATATATCTCATCAGTATAATGTACACTCATTGGAGAACCTAATGAAGTCCAATTAGGTTCTCTGCTTGTCTTATAGGCTAGGTGGAGGTTTCTTCCCATTTTTGCCGTTTCAACCCTTTAAACAGTCTCATTTGAAATTATACTCAATTTGTAATGTGGTGAATAACTTTTTTTTAATGAAGAGCATGCTTCAGCCTCAAGACTCCATAAGTCTAATTCTTATTGTGGTAACTTATGAAGTTGGACATAACTTTGTATCCTGTTCCCATTACCTTCTTGTGTCCTGCCAGGAAAGACACATCCACAATTTGGAAACCACTGCTATATGAAATCCCTTGCTGTTTAAAAAATAATAATAATAAAATAAATTTTAAAAAAAAGCAATCTGCATACATGATTAATGTTTTATTCACTTTTCAAAATAAATTTCTTGCCTTCTTCATGCCTTTCATGATTCAGATGCTGTTGAATTGGATCCTATAGCTCATTCAAACCAAGAAGCAGTATTATATCCTGTATCCTCTTAAAAAATTTTGTTGTAATCCAGAATTTGGATTGACTGCTCTCTAAGAACATAATCATTGCCCCAAGCACACACACACAAAGAGTTACAAATTTTCTCATGGTGCACATTGTTTTTCACACACATCGACATCAATTCCACTAGGTGTCAAATCGAAACTTCTTGTAAGCCGGGTGGTTGATTTCTATCTGTTGATTGGAAAACCTAAAATTTAGTGTATAGCAAACCTAGACTTAAATGAGATAGGATGCTATCTAGTTGAAGAGTATTATTTGCATTTTAGGAGCAACATTGTTCCAACATATTTAGCTAAGTGCCTTCAGTAATGATTGTCATAGGAAGTAAGGAATGTCCTCCTATCACCAATTCATGCATTTTATATTAGGACATACAAAATAGAAAAACACTTTGTTCACTGTTTTGATATGAATCCCCCCCCCCCACCTCCCATCACCACAGAAAAGGTTAACAGCCTTTTATTGAGAAATTCTGCATTAGTAGCAGGGATGAGCTGAGGGTTAGATAATCTGGAAACCCTATTCTAGAGACCAAACATGTGACTTACTATAGTCACTTAAAAACTCCAAATAAGCAGAGCACTGGTATTGCATTGCACAGTGATAGTCATCTACTGCCTAGACCAGCATTTCCCAGATTTTTCCAATGACGGAACACTTCATAAATCCTGAAATTTTCACGGAAAACTTGGTTATTAATTTGTAATGTATTAATAATTAATTATGGCATAATCATAAACAGTATTAGTACACTTATGTAACATTTTGACAAATATAAAATTACATTTAAATCAAGTATCAATCACTGGACTAATGAAATCTTCTAGCATATTGTAGTTTCCTCAGGCCAGCATCATTAAATTAATTTGTGCTGATTTTCATTTACATATCCCATTCATCACCAAAAATTTATAATATAAGTACTTACAAGTGAATACAAACTTTTTCTCCTGTGTGCTGGTAGTTTTCCCCTCCTTTCGTACATCCTGGAGATTGCTTTGTAGGCTGGAGGTCGATGAATCATTATCTGTTGCGTCACAAACACCTTCAATACGAGATTTCTTAACACCAAAATTAAACAAAGTCCCTTGTCTCTTATTCATATTAAAATTTAAATCTGTAGGCCTATTACTTTTAAAAAAAAATCATGGCTCTACGGTTTCGAAACAAGCACTTTCGCCCTACAATACAAACTTGTGAAGAAAGTATTCAGTATTACTAGATTTGAGAACCGAATACAGACTGCTGTGATCTTCATTTGCAGTGGAAAATTTTCTTTATACTTCCTTGCTGATTGGTCACTAACATTTGCAACATAGATGTTATTTCATTCAGTTTTGAGAACAGAGGAATATGCGGCCTATTGTAATTGGCTTGCAGGCAATTTTTATGACTGATCATAAACAGCTTTATTCCCTTTCCCAAATTACTTCCGTGTTTAAGAATATATGGCTTGGTCACTGACATCACGGAACACTTTCCGCAGAACACTGGTGTTCTGCAAAACACAATTTGGGAAACCCTGGCCTAGACATTCACAAATATTCATACCAACAGTGGGATTTGAACCTGCAGCCTGCTAGTTTGAGAACTAAAGCACTATCCACTGACCAATCAATCAATATGGCAGATGAATGAGACATTTTATATTTCAGCTGAATTTGTTCCTGTGATTTTGTGCTAATCAGCCCATTTTGGATAGTCCCCTTAATAGGCAGCTTCAGTGTATCTTCTAACTGGTAAGTGAAGATTAATTTAGAGTTAAATTTTACTGGATAGCATTATTACAAATCTTTTGAATTTGCTGATAGTGAAGTTTTAAATGTTTGTGTTCTTTTTTCACTGCATATCATACCTGTCTGTGTGTACTTATTCTGTTTATTGAGTGAATGTGTTTACTATGATTCACTGCTAGCAAAAATGACATCATATGGCATATTTGTTCATGCAAAAACTATTATTTTTTCTAGTAATATATGAATATGGTTTTTCTTTATACCATAAACTTTTTTTTTTATTATGAAGAATTTAAAATTGTTGATTGAAAGATTAGATATTCTTTATTTTTAACATGAGCAACTTTTTTTTCCTGAAGAGCTTTTTATTTATTTTTAATAGGTGAACCATTCACTTTCCAGGTGACTTTGTACAAAAATGGTGACATTGCATTTGTTTATAAAAAGGTCAGTTTTATTGCTGATGTGAATTGATTTTTAAGGGATATAGAATGTACATAATATAATGAATAGAGCAATATGGTAATATTTATACCAGATTGAAAATTATCTTTAGATAATTGCAAGCAGTTATATTATTAAATATCAATATACCTAGAGTTTAAAAATCAAAATTATGAAGTTATCTTGCCACTAGGCACCTCCATAGTGCAATTTGGAAGAATGACGGTATGTTGCTCCCTTCGATTGGAAAAGGCCTAAATTCGATTCTCATCATGAGAAGAGGAATCTTTATACGGAATTTTTAAATTGAAGGTGAGTTAGCCAATCTCATATGGAGGTAGCAGGGTTTTTTCATCCTGCTTTCTGACAAATCAGCCCTTCAGAACACATGCAGTTTACAGACAAATAATACTCATGGTGGTGGGCAGTAGATGGCATTGATATAGATGATGATGGTAGTAGATGTTCAATGTAGTGGTGGAGATGGCTTATTGTATTGTAGGTGTCCTTCCTTGAGTCTTCGGACTCCATTGAGGTGTCACGAAATAATAAATAAATGTGCAGTTTAAGTGTTTATTTGTTATTGTTTTTTGTGTATGTAGTATGCATATATATATATTTCATTAACATTACTCCAGTTAATGTTAGTCTTACCAATTAAGCAGACAGATGAATATCATTTTTTAAATTCAGTTTAAAAAATGGTATTGTTAAAGTTAAGAAAATTCCATCTGTAATACACTGAATCCCCAAGGCAGAATATGAAGCTCCATAAGAAAATAGAAAATGTAGGGATCTTTCTTGTAAGAAACATGAAAACTTAATTGTACTAGCATTTACAAGTATTCTAATGTAATTCTCTGTGTGAGAGAGAGAGAGGAAATGCATTTTAGAACAAGACAGAATATAGAATGCCTGGAGCAGTTTGGAAGAGATAGGCATAAGAAAATAATTAGTTAATCAAAAATATACATCATAAGCATAAGAGCTGCGCAAAGACTAATTTTAGTAATTTGGGATAATTTACACTTAATAAGAGACTATCTTGTTCATTGAGGTGATGAATAATGTTCTAGATACAATTAACAACCAGAAAGGAGAAACAAGTGTGTTTGCAGATAATGTGATCTGGGCGCTTTCAGAAGAGCTTGATGAATGGAGAAATAGAATAGAGTGACAGAATTGTGGGTTAGCTTACATCTGAATAGCAAGAAGAGTGAGAGCATGGTTTTAAATCATAGAAAAAATGCCCAAGTTAATGATGTTAGACTAAATGGGGAAGTCTTGAAGAGTAGTGAAATCATGAATTTGCATGAAACCATCACTTTCTAGTGATGGAAGTTTCGACCAGGAGATAACAAGGAGTTCACCAGGCCACAGTTTCTTTAATGATAAATAATCTACTTCTTATTTTAGTCCCACTTCAGTGAGCTATTGGAATGCCACTAAAATGTAAGCTTTTGATTAACCATAGTTACTTTTAATGTGTAATTTTTATGTGTAGTAGCAGTATGAAAATTAACAAAAAAGACATAAGTAGAATATAAGTAATGGAAATGAAAGCTTTGAGGCCAATGTTGGCAAAAAAAAAAAAAGAAGAAGAAAGAAAGTAAGTATGAATATTCGGAATATTTTAGGACTTGAGTGTTGAAGAAATGTGAAATGCTCATGTAACTCCTGCTTGAAGTAGTTTGGATATTGAATTTAGAGAGAAAAATTAGATATGTTTGAATTCAATTGAGAGGAAAAGGCCAAGACAGAGATTAAAAAAATAAAATAAAATAAATAACATTGAGCTGGGACAAAGTTAATGAATAAAGAACATGGGAGGATAGAAAGGAAGTGAGAGTCTGATCTGCCTGACCTGACAGTTTCTGTTGGAGCATTTGTTGGGGATTTGATCTATATTCTCATCAGACTGTGTTTTTATAACTGAGGTAATATTGTTTTTTGTATGTTGGAACCAAAAGTATCAAATATCAGTATCTAATCACTAAAAACATATACTAACCACAGTAATGACTATTTAATTCGTAAATATTTCATCCCAAGTATCTTGGGACATCATCAGTATAGTAGGGCTTCAGCACTTTCTTTATCTTCTTCTTATTGTGCTATCTTCTATCGAAGGTCAGCGACCATCTTGGCGAACAAACCGCGCTCTTGTGCTAATCTGAGCAGTTGTGCACTGCTCTTTCCTATCCACGTCTTGATGTTGTCAAACTATGATATTCTTTTTCTTCCTCTAGTTCCTTTGCCATCAATTCTTCCTACCAAAATAGTTTGTAGACGTTGATATTTGCTGTTTCTCATGATGTGGCTAAGATATGATGTTTTTCGTTTCTTGATTATTTGTACAAGATGTTTAGCTTTGCCAGTGGATTTTAAGACATCTTCATTGGTAATTTTTTCTGTCTATGATATCTTTAGCATTCTTCTGTATAGCCACATCTCAAAGGCTTCGATTTTCTTGATGGTTGTCGCCTTCAATGTCCATGTTTCAACTCCATAGAGCAGAATAGACCACACATAGCATTTGGGATCTGACTTCCATGTTTAGGTCTTTATTGCAGAATAGTGTTCTCATTTTCATGAAGGACTGCCGTGCAACTTCAATCCTTGTCTTTATATCTATTTCTGGATCCCACCATTTCATTAATCCAGCAACCAAGATATTTATATCTTGACAATTGATCGATATTTTTCCCATTGAGTGTCAGTTTCATTGATGAGGCTGGATGTTTACTGATGATCATGTATTTTGTCTTGTTGATGTTTATATTTATTCCCGTTCTTTGGCTTTCTATGTATACTCTGTCAATGAGTTTTTGGAGATCCATAATGTTATCTGCAATTAGCACAGTGTCATCTGCATATCGTAGGTTGTTAAAGAATTTTAACAACCTACGATATGCAGATATTTCCATTTATTGTGATTCCCTCTGGACATTCTTCCAATGCTTTTTTTAAAGATTGCCTCTGCGTATATGTTGAACAGGAGTGGTGAGAGCACACATCCTTGTCTCACTCCTCTTTCGATGTTACTATCACTGGTGGTAATGTTGTCTAATTGAATGGTAGCTGACTGATTCCAATACAGATTTGGTATTAGTCTTATGTCTTATTTGTTGAAGGACTTCTATTAAGTTAGTGTGTCTGACTTTGTCAAATGCTTTTTCAAAATCTATGAAACACATGAAGACAGATTTCTATTTTTCTATGCATTTTTGTATCAATATACAGAAAAGGGCCTCTCTAGTACCAAAGCCATTCCGAAAGCCGAATTGTGTTTCGCTTAGAGTTTCTTCACTTTTTCTATAAATGCGATTCTGAATTACTTTCAAAAATATTTTTAATGTTTGGCTCATTAGACTAATAAGTCGGAAGTCACCACAGGAATTCGCTTTGGGTTTCTTTGGGATAGTGATAAATGTAGATTTGAGCCAATCTGATGGAAATTCATCACTTTCATATATTTTATTAAATAGTTTTTCAAGAAGTGTGATGTTATCTGTTTCTATTAATTTTAAAAATTCTGTTTGCACACCATCTGGTCCACTGGCTTTTCCTGTTTTACTTGTTCGTATAGCATTCTCTATTTTGCATTTCATGATTGCTGGTCCTTGAATGTTATCTTTTATATTTATAGGCTTCTGTCTAGTATCATTGAAAAGTTCTGTTACATATTTTATTCAAATCTGTGCTTTATTCTCTTCTTCTAGAACTATTTTTCCATTTTCTTCTCTTAGAGACACTATTTGCTTTTTCCTCAGTTTTCTGGAAATTTCGTTGATTTTCTTATACAGATTGAAATTATCATGTTTCTTCTGAAGCAGTTCAATTTCAGCACATAAATTTTTCATCCAATTTTCCTTGGCTTCTTTTATTTTTTTCTTGATGATGTTATGTGTTTCTGTATATCTGGCTAGGTCTTTGTTTTTGTACATTCTTCTTGTATCAATAAGAGAAAGAATCTCATCTGTCATCCATTCCTGTTGTTTTATATTATTCACATAACCTACTTCTTCAATACTTGTTGTTACGATGGCATTCTTTAAGCTATTCCAAAGAGATTCCACTCTTTTATTTTCTTCTATGTTAATCTGTTGTAATCACAGGCTAAGCTGTGTCTTGGCACTTTTATTTATGTTCGGGTCTTTCAGTTTTTCTACATCAATTTTCTTTTCTTCTTTTGTGATTTTTTTAGCTGATTTTAATCTAAGACGTACTTCTGCAACTATGGGATTGTGGTCTGATGAGATATCTGCTCCAGGATAATTCTTTGCACTCTTTATACTACTGTGGAATCTTTTATTTATCAGTATGTAATCAATTTGATTTTTGACAATGTTATGTCGGTTATCTTGAGGCGATTTCCAAGTGTACAGTCTTCTGGGTGGAAGTTTAAACCAGGTATTTGCTATTGTTAGATCTTCTTCCTGACAGAACTGGACTAGGCGATCTCCTCTGTCATTTCTGGCGCCTAAGCCATGTTCTCCAATAATTTCTCCATCACCCCCCCCCTCCTCCCACTTTTGCATTGAAGTCACCCATCACTATGTTTATATCATGTTTCTTTGTTAGGTTTTTAATCTCTTTTAGGTGTTCATAAAACTCTTCAACATCTTCTTCATTTTTGTCAGCTGTGGGTGCATAAACTTGGATGATATATATGTTAACTGGGTTTCCCTTAAGTTATAACAGCATTATCCTTTCAGAAAATGGAATCCAATTTATTGCTGATTTATTGATTTCTTCATCTACTATTACAGCTACACCATGTCAATATTTCTTCTCATCATTCCCAGAGTAATACATTGTCGTATTATCTTGTTGACACTTTCCAGATCCTGGCCATCTTGTCTCGCAAATTCCCAAAATCCGGATGCCCAGCCTCTTCATTTCTCTTCTGGCATTTCTTAATTTGCCAGCTTCATACAGAGTTCTGACATTCCAAGTTGCGATTTTAAAAGTGGACACCATTTTGAGCCCGGAGATTCTTCGCACCCCTTTCCCATTTAAGGGACGCTGGGAACTTGGGGCCAATTGTAAGGGTTTGTTTGCCTTGGTGTGGTTGTTCTGGAGATGAGGTAGAGCAGTAGTTTCTCCGTTTGCTTCCTGCACCGCAGTATTATAGACGTACATAATATAATCATATTGCCATCTGCAAATCTCTGATCACAAGCTTTTCTGTCATCATTTGGCTTCAACGTTGTCAGTACTGACAATGCTGCTTCCCAACGTCAGGGGCAGTGACCCCAGCAAGTGCTTATTTAATGGCGCCACTACTCACCATGTCACCGAGTTGTCATTGGGCTTTGTGAGATTTTAAGTGAGACAGAGTTGCCACTTCTGCTCCTCCACACCCTGATAGCTCAGTCACTGTTGGTCCACAGCTGCTTATTCACCAGATTGCTCTGCTTATATCGCAGCTAGTCTCCATATCTGAAGGCTCCCCGATCCGCCACCTAGGGATGCACCCAGTAGTAGTCAGCTCTGCCCCAGGACTTTCTTTATATAAACGTTCATATTTATATAAAGATCTGTGTAAAAGTTTCAACTTCTCCTGATGGATCCTATGGTTTGGATTTTCAACTCCGTGTTGGGAGAGACCAGATTTCTGTGGTTTGAAAAGACAAATGTGCGTTTCTGAACAGACCTACCTGTCTGACCAAAGTAAGACAATTTGCAGGAGCATGGGATCTCATAAATGCCAGGTAACATCATAGGTGAGAGTTTGTCCTTAAGAGAAGGTAACAAGTTACAGATTTGGTTGATAGGTTTGTAAGTAGTGGCAAAATTGCATTTCCTCATAATTTTTGAAAGACGTTCGCAGATGACGTTGACGTAAGGTATGAGAATCCTATGGACTTCTTCTTGTCTGGGTTGATGTGTGGGAAGGTGACTGATGATTTTTTGAGTTGTTTTAAGATGATATCCATTTAGTATTACCTCCTCCTTTGATGAAGAAACGATTAAAAAACTCGAGACATACCATGCTAGACCTCCCAGAATTTATGGATTACCTAAGCTTCATAAAATTAATGTAACTCTCAGACCTGTCATAGATTCTATTAGAAGTTCAACTTACAAGTTATCAAGATTCTTATCTAACCTTCTCTGTCCTCACACATATGCTACTCAGCCTCTTCAATCAAAAATTCCACAGAGTTTCATGGGGGACCCTGTAACCCCTAGAGAGAGCACGTCCCCTGGGTGGCGGATAGGCGAGCCCATCATGTGTGTGTGTACATGCGCGCGCATGCGTGTGTGTGTGTGTGTGTGTGTGTGTGTGTGTGTGTGTATATATATATATATATGGTGGGGTGGTCCGAACATACTGAATAAGGACTCGTGGACCAACAGAGCCATAAGGGGCAATCATCTTGATTGTAAGGGAAGCGGCACTCCCATGGACTGGATCTCTCCTCTCCTTGTACTTTGAGGAAGATCCACTTACTTTAATCTTTCCTATAAGGCCTTATCAGCCAACTCTTCTTATTTTATGACCCTTACGCTATTAGAGTACTCGAGGGCCATGGGGTCTTTTCATTTCTGGCCTTACAACTATGCCCTCTCTATAAACCTTACTATAATTCTTCTATAATCTACTCTTTCCCCTTCAATGTACCCTATTCCTCCTATGGGTTTAAATTCAGAAGAAGGCTAGTTCAGAAGCCTTAAGGTAGCAGCCCTACCACTGAACTATTCCATCGTCAGGCTAGTCCCCTGACATGGAGAACATAATCCTACTTGTAAGCTGACAGGAAAAGATAATCGGATTGAATCTATGGGAAACGACCCTGGAATGGAAAAGGTAAAACAAAAATGGAAACGACAAAATATAATACACATAGCAAACTGGAATGTAAGAGGAATAGCATATAAAGAAATAGAATTAGACCAGTTATTAAATGAAAGAAATTTTAAAATAGCAGTAATCACTGAAACAAAAAAGAAATTGAAAGGAACTATGAGAACTGAAAATTTTAATGTGATATACAGTGGAGTAGACAGAGACCAAAGAGCACAAGCAGGAGTCATGATTTGGATTCATAACTCCCTTTCAAAACAGTTAAAACATTATAAATTATGGAATGAAAGAATAATAGAAGCTAGAATAAAAATAGATAGAGGCTGTTTAACAATAATTGGTTTATATGCCCCAGAAGAAGGAAGAGAACAGGATAATATTGATTTTTATAATCAGCTACAAAACATATAATAAAATAAATAAAAATGATTACATAATTTTAGCAGGAGACTTAAATGCAAGAATTGGAATCACGAAAATTAATAATAATATCGGAATACATGGAGAACACACCCTAAACAGAAATGGTAAAAATTTGATTGACTTTGTAGTTTATAATAACCTAAAAATAATGAATTCCTTCTATAAACATAAAGACATACATAAATATACTTGGGCAGCAAGAGGATGGAAATCAATATTAGATTACTTCATATTAAATGAAAAGACATCAAAATTTTCACTAGATGTTAGAGTTCACAAAGGATATAAAATAAGCAGTGACCAACCACTTCCTTGTTAAAATAAAATTAAGATTACCACTTAAATGGCTACAAGTAACAAGAACAGAAAGAAAAATTGAAACATTTGTTTATAAAACTAGACTATTGAATGACACAAATGTACAGTGGCTATATGAACAAAGAATTAACCAATATCTAGATAAAATAAAACAAAATGAAGAAATAGAAATAGAATGGCTTAATATAAAAACGATACTAAATGCAGCAGCAAATGAAAGCTTAGGAAAGACCAAAAAATTCAATAAAAGAAAAAAACTGAAGATCTGGGATGATACAATCAAAGAAATAATCAAAAAAAAAAAAAAAAACAGAAGCCTATCACAAATGGTTAAGCAGTAAAAGATTAGAAGATGAAATAGAATATAAAAGAATAAGAGCCATAGCTAAAAGAGAAGTCAGAAAAAGACAGAGAGAATCATGGAATAAATGTTTCTAATTTAGAACATGATTTATATAAAATAAGACCCAATGTATATAAAATTTTTTAAACACTTAAATGCAGATACCAAAGAAAACATAAAATTCAACACTGAATTGAAATTATAAGAATTTTTAAATTACTACACAGAACTGTGGACAGACAAATATTTTAAAAAAGACAACTGGCAAACAATTAACGAAAATGAAAAGGAAATAACTGAAGAAGAATTAGAAATCAGCCTGAAAGAAACAAGAAACGGAAAATCACCTGGAGAAGATAATCTAGGTTCAGAACTATATAAATACGCAGGAACAAGATTCAAAGGAGGACTCTTATTATTTTTAAATAAAATTTACTCAACTGGTATCCCCCTAATAGAATGGAAAAAAGCAATTGTGATTCCTATCTTTAAGAAAGGTAATAGAGATGACCCTAAAAACTATACAGGTATCAGTATACTAAATTCCTGTTAAAAATATATAGCAGAATCTTAAATAACAAACTAATGAAATATTCCGAAAACTTTATTCTAGAAGTACAGAAAGGATTTAGAAAAGGACGATCATGTATAGACCCAGCCTTTTGCCTAAAATTAATAATAGAGAAAAGAAGAGAATATAATTTAGAAACACATATTGAATTTATTGACTTTGAAAAAGCATTTGACAAAGTTAAAAGAAACATATTATTTAACATATTAAAAGAAAGACAAATACCAAATAATATCGTAAAAGCTGTCACAAGTATATATGAAAATAATCAAATACAAATAAGATCAAATCATGAGCTATCATATACAAGGGAGATAAACCAAGGGGTCCGACAGGGATGTCCCCTCTCAGCAACTCTTTTTAATATCTACTTAAATGAAATAATAATAAAATGGAGTAAAAATTTACATCAAGGAATTAAACTTTCTCCTACAGTTAACTTAAACACTCTCCTCTTTGCTGACGATCAAATAATAATTACAAATTCTGAAGATAACTTGCAGAAAGTTATTTTAAATCTAAATGAGATATCCAAAGATTATGGTATGATAATATCTACAGAAAAATCAAAAACTATGGCCTTTAAAGGACAAGATCCAGCAAGAACTAAAATAGTAATAGATAACAAGTTCTTAGAACAGGTGGATTCATTTAACTACCTAGGATGTATGATCACTTATAAAAATGAAAAAAATATAAACGTAAAAATTGCAAAATATTTAAAAATAACAGGAGTAATTAACTCTATATTTAAACCAAACCTAGTTCAAAAACAAACCAGATCAAAAGTATACAATACATTAGCCCTTCCAGTCTTAATGTATGGAAGCGAAATCTGGACAATAAAACAAAAAGACAAACAAAGATTAACAACAGCAGAAATGAAGTTTATGAGAAAAACTGCAAAGTATACCCTATTTGATCACAAAAGAAACGAAGATATTATGAAAGAATTAAACCGAGAACCAGTAATAGAAAAAATTAAAAAATATAAACAGAAATGGATGGAACACGTTCAAAGAATGAAAACAGAAAGATTACCAAAACAAGCCTTAAAGTACAAGCCATTAGGAAAAAGAAAACCAGGACGTCCTCTTAAACGATTCAATGATGTCTTCTAAAGCCAGAACAGGCCATGCTAGGCCTAAATCCTTGATAAGCATGATGATGATGACTTTCAAGTTATCAAGATTCTTATCTAACCTTCTCCGCCCTCACACATAGACCACTCAGCCTCTTCAATCAAAAATTCCACAGAGTTTCATGCAAAAATAAAAGACATTCAACTGTTAAAAACTGATTGGTTAATTAGCTTCAAGTTAATAAGTTATCAAGGTTCTTATCTAACCTTCTCTGTCCTCACATAGGCCACTCAGCCTCTTCAATCAAAAATTCCACAGAGTTTCATGCAAAAATAAAAGACATTCAACTGTTGAAAACTGATTTGTTAATTAGCTTCGACATTGTCTCCCTCTTCACGAACATTCCCCACAAAGAAAGAGTAGAATTATTAACTCAAAAATTTCCTTCTGATATAGTTGAATTATTCAAATTTGTTATTACATCGGGTTACTTCACCTGGAAAGGTCAAACTTACAAACAAGAAAAAGGAACAGCAATAGGATCTCCTTTATCACCAAACTTAGCAAGCCTGTTTCTAGAACACCGTGAAGAAAAAAAATATTTACTTTTGAATCCAAACCCAAAATTTGGTTACAATATGTCGACAACGTATTTGCAGAATGGGATCATCCCGAACAGGAATTACAACTGTTTCTAGAAAAAATAAACCTTCTTCATCTTTGCATCAACTTTACGCTAGAAAACAAATCTCCGTTCTGGATTTACACATTCAAAGAAAAGAAGACGGTTCCATCGTCACGTCTGTCTACATTTTCAGGTTGCTGCATTCACAATTCTTCCGCTCATCATCCATCTCAGAAATTTGTCATCATTAAATTACTAGTTTCCAGAGCACACAAATTCTGCTCTGAAGATTCTCTAAACCAAGAACTAGAAATTATCAAAAATACAGCTATACTAAATGAATATAATCTTAAAACAACTCAAAAAATCACAGTCACCTTTTCACACATGAATCTAGACAAGAAGTCCATAGGATTCCCATACCTTACGTCAACGGTATCTCTGAACGTATCAAAAATTATGAAGAAATACCATTTTGCCACTACTTACAAACCTATCAACCAAATTTCCCATCTGTAACTTGTTACCTTCTCCTAAGAACAAACTCGCCTCTGATGTTACCTGCCGTTTATGAGATCCCATGCTCCTGCAAATTGTCTTACTTTGGTCAGACAGGTAGGTCTGTTCGGAAACACATCTCGGAACATCAAGACCACATTCGTCTTTTCAAACTGCAGAAATCTGGTCTCTCCCAACACGGAGTTGAAAATCCAAACCATAAGCTCCATCAGGAGAAGTTGCAACTTTTACACAGATCTTTATATAAATATGAACATTTATATATAATTTATTCTCACCTTCCATGGATGCCTCTTGTCCATTTCCCACCCTCTATAAAATGAAAAATTCCATCTATTGATATCCTGTATGACCCTTTCAAAAGTATGTTGGTCTCAATCATACCATCCCTCTTTCTCCTGTTTGCAGGTATGTACACAAAATTTCAGTCTGTCCTCATAATCTGTATTCCACAATCCTGTTATCATTTTTAATACTCCTTTGCACTCTCTCCACCGTAGCAGCAACATCATGGAAACCAGGAGATCTAAATGCAATAGGCGAAGTGAGGTCTTATCAAGGTCTTGTAAAGAGGCAGAATGATATCTTTCATGTTAAGGATTATTTCACCATTGCAGTGATCCTACAATGATTCTATATCCAGTCTTTGCTATATGACTCTTGAACTTCAATTTCCTATTTACTAAACTTCCCAGATCACTAACCTTATCAGTTTATTCTAGCATAATCCCACAAGTATAAAATGATATTGGATATATCGTTATCCAATATCATAAAAACCATGTAGTTCCCAGACATCCCTTACATCCAAATCATTTGCAACCATTAAATACTGATCTCCATATTATAACCATTTTCCATTCCATTCATCTCCATTCTTCAGTGGGGCAAGGTTAAACTAGTCACCTTCAATGCTGCCTAAACACAGTCCTACCTTTTCTCTCACAAAAAGGATATCAGCTCATCTTCCCTTACCTTTAGTAATACAAACACATCACCAAACAAGATGAACTCATTCTCTCTCTCTCTCTCCTTGGGCTGACATTTCCCTCTGACCTCTCTTAGCACAAACATATTACATCAGTAGATTCCTCAGCTTCTAAAAAACTAAGCATTCTTTTTTGCTCAAGAAGCTATTTTATACCCACAGTTATACTGTAAAGGAATATTGGACAGCAGCTGCTCCTGTTTTAACAGGCCTAACAGCAAGTGGAGGAATGATGTCTGCCAATTCACTGGAGCAGTGAACATGAAGTACCTGTAGAAGATATACAGAGCTGAAACATTGCACCTGTGAGATAGAAGTTGAAGTGGGCCTGTGAAGGAAGGGCCATCTATGAGCCAAATTGCTCTCCTCTGGAGAGCATCAAGAATTTTTAAGGGGAGTTTTAGGTGCACCACTCCAAATGTATGTACGGTATTCTAAGGATGGGCAGATGTCGGATTTATATGAGATTAATAGCTGCGAAATCTGCCCATCCTTAGAATACTGTACATATGTTTGGAGTGGTGCACCTAAAACTCTCCCTAAAAATTCTTGATGAAGAGGTGCAATGTTTTAGCTCTGAAACATTGCCAGTGAATTGGCAGACATCATTCCTCCACTTTCTGTTAGGCCTGATGGCAGGAGCAGCTGCCATCCAACATTCCTTTACAGTACAACTGCAAACTCGTCAAACCTGTTTCTCCTTTTTCTCATTTATTCCATCCTCTCCCCCCCCCCCCTTGTTCTTAGGAACAGCCTTCCTCATGATGTGTTTCTCAACAGTTTCAACCTACAGCTCTTTAAAAAGAATATCAATAAGTTTCTTCTTTCTCAATCCTCACCTATATCTCACATAGAGTACTGATATGCCATAGGTTCTCGTACCACCCGTGTGTGAGATAAATAAAATAAAATAACTTCACAAGTTTGTAACTTTACATTTACTAACATTGAACTTAGTCATTTTAAATGCCCATATGTACAGTAAAGAGCTGGAATTTGTGCATCCCTGATTAATTATTGTACCTGTCTCTGCTTCATCAGCAGACAGCTGTATGTCACCTTTCAAATTCATTCCAATGAAGATTCAATAACGATATCCCAGGGATCAGTCCCTGGTCCATTCTCATCTTAAATTTTGCAGACTCACATCCCCATATACCACTTTTTGATATATCAGTCAGCCATTCAACAATCTTCTATGTTGTATCGTGTCAAAAGTATCATGGTATTTCCATTCCCCTTGTTTCACTCACTGGTAACATTATTTAAAATGTTACTGAGTTGCTGAAACATAGCTTTTTCTTAGTAAATTCATGCTCTCGTTTCTTATTCAGTTTATGCAACAGCTCTGGAAAATCCTCATAAAACTGTGCAGAAGAAAGTGATTTTTAATCGGTGAATAGTCCGTTTTTTTCCCGTTTTTATACGTTTTTGAGTGCTGAATTGTTTCTCTGAATATGAGTGTACTTCAGTGGTTGTTTTTCGGAAGTTAGTTGCTGTCGCGATATAATATATGTTGGTACCGTCAGAATCGAACGCGTAACGGTGGAAGACAAAACGAAGCTAAGTTACTTTGTATTTAGTTATATTTCATTTTATTTAATTATATTAGTACTTAAATGTTCTGATGTTTGTACTTTTTTCCCCTCTTATTTATTAATTGAATAATTATTAAGGATTACGCTACTCGGCAGTAAGGAATGATGGTGGATTCAGCAGCAGTCGCAAGTGACGTAACGCCAAGTCCTCCGCCATTTAAGAACTCGATTATTAGCAATATCATAAGGGACTTTGTGGCATGCAGTACTTGCGGCATGTATGCTTCTAAGGAATTACATATGTGGTTTGTTAAAGAGAGTGGAGAGCGTATGTGTGCAAAATGCAGGCAGTTGGAGGAAATAACTACATTAGATATATCGATATCCGACTTTGTTGCTCCAGGAACGGAGAATGAATGTAGGAAGACGAGTAGTATGATAGGAGAGAATGAGAAAATAATGGTTGATAGTGTGGAAGGTGTGAGTGACTGTGGAAGTTTAGGAGATGGTTTTGTTTGGGAGAGTGAATTTAGATTAAGAGTGACTGACCTGCAGCGGGAGATAGATGAGTTGAAAGAGGAGGTGGAATGTCTAGTGAATGAGAGCAGAAGTATGAAAGATAAGATTAGGAGAATGGAAGAGATGAATGCAAGGCGAATCAGAGTAGGAGAGAGAGAGAATTTAAGGAGTATGAGTGAGAGGTATGGGGGTGCTAGAAGAGGAGAGATTGGAAACAGTAGAAGAGAAGGAATGAGAGAGAGGTATGGGAATGCTAGCAGACGAGAGGATGAAAACAGTAGGAGAGACGGAATGAGAGAGAGATATGGAAGTGCTAGAAGAGGAGAGATGGAATGAGAGAGAGGTATGGGAATGCTAGAAGACGAGCGGATGGAAACAGTAGTAGGAGAGACAGAATGAGAGAGGGATATGGAAGTGCTAGAAGTGGAGAAAATGGAAACAGTAGGAGAGAGGGAATGAGAGAGATGTATGGGAGTGCTAGAAGAGGAGAGAATGGAAACAGTAGAAGAGAGGTATGGGAATGAAAGAAGAGGAGAGAATGGAAACAATAGGAGCGATGGAATGGTAAGAGGTATAATGTATGGTGACTCAATGATCCGTGGTGTTCAGGATAGGATGCGTGAGGAGTGTTTGCCAGGAGGAACAATAGAAAGGGTGGCTATGGCAATTAAGAGAAGTGAAAGGGTGGATGAGATGATTGTGATGGTAGGAACGAATGACTTGAGTGGTAATGTAAGTCGGGCAGCGAGAGATATGAGATTTTTGCTTGAGACTGTACGGAAGAAGACAGAGAGAGGAAAAATAGTGTGCGTGTTGCCTAGGTATGATAATGATGAGCTGAGCAGAAGAGCGGTGATATTGAATGGCATAATAGCGAGAATGTGTGACAAGAGAGGACTGGTATATGTGGATGCTTGGAGTGCGTTTGAGGAAAGAGAGGAGTTGTTTGCGAGAGACCGTTTGCATTTGAATGAGGAAGGACGTAGGCATCTGGAGAGATTGCTGTTCTGAACGAGTCAGTGTGTCCCAGGGAGGATGATAGCAGGGGTGGCCTCTTGTGGGAATGGATACTTGGGAGAAGGGAGACAATGTCAGGTAAGACTGAGCCCAGTGGAGTCTAGAAGGGATAATGCTGGGTATAGAAACAATGGCATTTATATGCTGTATACTAATGCCAGGAGTATCCGGAATAAGGGAGAGGAATTGGTGGCGCAGATAGCATCAGCCTGGCCAAAAATTATTGCGATCACTGAGACGTGGTTGACAGAAGGGGATATAAAAACAGGAATAGAAGTCACTGGGTATAGCATTTTTCGCCAGGATAGGAGGGGAAAGCGTGGTGGTGGGGTGCTGCTTATGATAAGTGATGACCTATGTCCTCTAAGAGTGGAGAATTTGGAAGGTAGTGAGACAAATGATTTTGAGAGCGTATGGTGTGAGGTAGAGGTAGGAAAGACAGGATATTTAGTGGGGTGTTGCTACAGACCCAGGAGCACAGAGGATGGGGACCAGGAGATGTTTAGACAGCTAAGTTTGGCAAGTGCAAGAAGAATGATTGTTATGGGAGATTTTAACTTCAGTAGTATAAATTGGAGAGAGGAAGATGCATGTAACAATAGGGGAATGGAATTTCTAGAATTCTTGAGGGACAAATGTCTTAGGCAACATGTAACAGAGGGAACAAGAGGTTCAAAAATTTTGGATTTGGTTATAGCATCAGAAGAGTTGATAATAACTGAGTTGACGTCTCTCCCACCAGTTGGAGAGAGTGACCATATGGTTTTGACTTGGAAAATGAATAGACATGCAGGAGTATCAAAGAGACGGGAACTTATGTGGAATTATAAGGCAGGTGATTATAATAGTCTTAGACGTCAACTTCGGGAAGTTTCATGGAGGGAGGAATTGGAAGGCCGGGATATCACCAGTGCGTGGGAAATTGTGAAAGAATATTTGTTATCAGCAATGGTAAGTTGTATACCACGAGTGAAGAAGAGGGCGCAATTTGGAGTAAAGTGGATGACAAACAATATTAAACAGGAATTGCATGCGAAAAAGAGGCTATGGAAGAGATATAAGGAGATAGATGAAGAGATGCATGAGGAATATAAGACACAGGCCAGAAGAGTGACTCGTGTGGTAAGGAAAGCGAAACTGGAATATGAGAGGAGATTGGCCCTAAGATCCAAAGAAAATCCTAGGGAATTTTTTAGCTATGTGGCCAGTAGGAGGAGAAATGACTGTGGAAGAATGATATTGTGGGATAAAAATGGGAATAGAGTGACTGATGCAGAGGACATAGTGGAATTGTTCAATGAACACTTTATTGGAGTATTTCATCCTAGAAGAGTCAGTTTTAATGCTAGAGGGATAGGACTGGTACGAGGTCTGGAGGTACAGGAGGAGAGTGTGTTTCAGATACTGAGTACTCTGGATGTCAGTAAAGCTGTGGGACTGGATGGTATTTCGCCACGAGTTTTGAGAGAATGTTCTAGGGAATTGACAATACCTTTAACGTGGCTTTTCAATGAAAGTCTGGCTTTGGCAAAGGTGCCCAGGGAATGGAAGGAAGGTAAGATAGTGCCATTGCATAAGGGTGGTAACAGACTGGAAGTGTCTAATTATAGGCCAGTCTGTGTGTCATCAGTAGTTGTTAAGATCTTGGAGAAAGTAGTGAGGGACCGTGTACAGCATTGGGCAGATGAGGGTAATGTTATCTGTGAGAATCAACATGGAATTGTGAAAGGACGCTCTTGTTTTAGCAATATGCTAGCCTTTTATAATAAAGTTACAAGAGCATTAGATGAGGGAAAGGCATATACTGCAATTTTCTTAGACTTGGCGAAGGCATTTGACAGGGTGCCACATGATAAGCTGATATTTAAGTTGCAGCACATGGGTCTGGATGTCAGATTGGTCAACTGGATTCAGGATTGGCTGTCTGATAGGTATCAGAGAGTTGTGTATGGTGGAGCAGTTTCCAGGAGGCAGAGGGTTACAAGTGGGATCCCACAGGGCTCAGTACTAGGACCTATATTGTTTAACCTTTATATCAATGACATAGCCAGTGGATTGCAGGGGGATATTCAGTTGTTTGCGGATGATGCGAAGCTTGGAAGGATTATTAGTAATAGTGCAGATGTGGTAGCCGTGCAAGAGGATTTAAATAAGCTAGATAGATGGGCAAATGAATGGGGGTGTCAGTTTAATGCAGCAAAATGTAAGGTCTTGAGGTTTGGGAAACATCGATGGGATGCTGCATACTCTATGGGAGGAATTATACTGGAGGAAGTAGGGGAGACAAGAGATCTGGGGTTGATGATTGATAGAAACCTGAAGTTTAGGGGACATATTGCAAAGGTGGTGAAGGTAACACAGAGGATTGCTGCTATTATGAGAAGGACACTGACCTGCAGAGATAAGAGGGTTATCATTCCGTTGTATAAGTCTCTGATCAGACCACACTTGGACTATTGTTCTCAGATTTGGTCCCCAGGATTTGAAGGGGATAAATTAACCGTGGAAAGGATACAAAGACGGATGACAAAGATGGTTTCAGGACTGTACAAGGATAGTTATGAGGATCGGCTGAGAGAATGTGGACTGCAGAGTTTGGTGGATAGAAGAAGGAGAGGTGATATGATTGAGACTTTTAAACTGTTGAGAGGTGGTTACAGGGTTGACACTGGGGAGTTCTTTCGCTTGGTTGATCAGCGGGAAGGAGTGATGACAAGAGGCCATCCCTGGAAGTTACGAAAGGAAACTGTGAGCAAGAGGGTAAGGAGTGGTTTCTTTGTGTGGAGGGTGGTTGAGCCGTGGAATGCATTGCCTGATGGAGTGGTGGGAGCGAGAACGGTCAGTGGGTTTAAGGAGTGGTATGATAAACTTTGTGTTTCTCAGGGGGGGACTTCCCCTCGATGAGTCTTGACAGACTTTATGTCTTAGAAAGGACCTCCCTCGATGAGTCTTTTGACTCCTTGGAGGCCTGAATAATAATAATAATAATATGCATGCATCAGATATTGATAGTGATTAGCAAAATGGGCACTCATTAGTTGAACTCTTCTGCATCTATCTCCTACATACAGTCTGTATTCAGTGGAGTTATTCTTTCTTTTTTTTACTTGCAGCATAATGGAATTCCTTTGGTTTGTGTTTAACTAGCAGAGCTTTTTTTTTTTTTTTTCCCCAATACTTAGAATTAGCTTTCCATACGATACTTGTAACACTTCTGGCATGTACCTTATAATTTTCTTAACTTACATTATCCTTACACACACACCATTCCTTCCACTTCATCTTTTTCTTAAGACTTTTCTATATCCCACTATATATTTCATTTTCTTAAAATCCACCTCACACTAGATGCCTTCAAACTGACTGCTACCTGGAAGATGTTACTAGTATTGCAGTAATAGCTTTCTGCCCTAACTAGATTCAGATTCTCATTAAGAGTGCCTGTACTCGTGCACACACACACAAATCCTTAGTTGGGGAACAAAAGAATGTTGATAGAGACTTGAAGTTGTTGCAACAGGAAGAAAAAAAGAATAGTAAAGAAGAATAGTGTTGTTGGGAAAGTTGTAGACATGTTGCTCAAATATAACAACAGTGAATTAGAAGGAGAGCAGAGATAATGAATAGTAAGATGGTGGATAGATGAGACTTCTGTAGCAAAAATAAAAAGAGAGGTTAGACAAGCTTGTATCCTTTCACCAAATCTGTTTAATATCTATAGTGAGACAGTGATGAAAAAGATTGAAAAACAAAAAATAGGAATTAGCATCAATGGTATAAAATACAACAATCTTAGATATGCTGATGATACCATTTTAATAGCAGAAAACAGAAACAAATTAATCAAATTACTGCAGCTACTAATTGAAGAAGGTAAAGAATTTGGATTAGATATAAATGCAAAAAAGGACCAAATTTATGAAAATCTCAAAAGAAAACAGATCCAAGCTAGAAATATACATAAACAATATGAAAATTGAACATACAACAGAATACAAATATTTAGGCACCTACTTTACTGCAGATGGAAAGCAAGATAAAGAAATAAAAATAAGAACAGCCATAGCTAAAGATGCATTCTGGAAAAATAAAGATCTGCTTAGAAGTTCTGTGAGTATCGAGACAAAGAAGAATGATAAGAATCTTAGTGTGGCCAGTTTTCACATATGGAAGTGAGACCTGGGTATTCAAGAAGAGAGTAAGGCAACAGATAATGGCCTTTGAAATGTGGTGCTATAGGAGAGCTCTGAAAATCCCATGGACAGAACATGTGACAAATACAGATGTCCTACAGAGATTTCTGTGGAAATGATCCACAGAAAGATGAGATTGACAGGACATGTACTGAGAGGTTCAGCAGGACATAGGATACTAACAGTTTTAGAAGGAAAAATTATGGGAAAAGGATCAAGAGGCAAAAAACGAAGGACATGGCTTGAAGATATAAGATCATGGGCAGGATCACATGGCTATGCAGAAACAAAAAGGAAAGCCACCAACAGAGAGAACTGGAAGGACATGGTGCTGCACCCTGTCACTGAGGAAGCTACATGAAGAAGAAGAAGATGGCAGAGTTTATGAGGCAGGGGGGATTCAATTATGGGAAATCTGTGGAGTGAATTTGAAAGGGAAGTTGGAATGGTTTAAAAGTTGATGGATTGCATTTGAATGGATTTGGTGTTGAGCATTTAGAAAGGCTGTTGTTTTCTGAGAAGGCACAGAAAACTTATGAAGCAGGATAGCACAACTAAACAGATTGCATGACAGGAGGAAGATGGATATGAGGTTGAAGATATGGTTGCAGCAGCACAAGGTAATGGAATGCATAAAGGTAAGGATAAGACAGATAGGAATGGAAATCAGAGTCAGGATTAGGGAAACAGGAGGGGTCAGACTGAAGAGAGAGGTGGGATATAACAGCCAGAATACAGAATGTTGGTGATTGTAGAATGGCCTCAAAGACGCAGGAATTGTTATGTTTGTACACAAATATAAGGAGTATTCGAAACAAGAGAGCTGGGTTTGTTGCATTGATTGAGTCAGTATGTTCAGAGATAATTTGAATAAGGGTAACTTGGTTGTCTGAGGAGGATGTGATGCCAGGAATAGAAATAGGATATATAATTTCCCAGAAGGGTAGAAATGTGAATAGAGAATGGGGGGGTGCTGTTAATTATAGCAGAGGAAAGACGATACTCATTGTGAAATGTGTAGGCAAATTAGTTGGGCATGTAAAATGGAGATGATCCTGATGGGAGACTTTAATTACAGGAATATAGAATGGAAGGAGGAGACAGTGTATGGGAACAAGGAGAGTGAGTTTGTTAAATTTATGAGAGATAAATATCTTAAGCAGCATGTGACTGAAGCAACTAGAAGCTTTAATGTTTTGGATTTGGTGATAACTTCAAGATGTAGTTGTTAATGAGGTGTTGACACTGTTGCCGGTTGGGGAGAGAGTGATCATCAGGTACTTATTTGGGAAGTGATGAAACAAAGTGCTACTGCCAAAAAGGGTATATGTGGAAGTGTAAAGCAGGTCATAGGAAGCTCTGTAGTCAGTTAGCATCAGTACATTGGGGATGAGCTGAGCAGAAAAAGTTGACAATGCATGGAAACCCACAAGACATTATCTGACAAAAGTAATGCATAACTGCTTACCAAGCATTAGGCAAATAAATAGAGTGGGAGTGAAATGGATGAACAGTGAAATCAAGGAAGCTATACTGGGGGAAAAAATGTGAGGATAGAAAAGTGACATAGAAAAAAAAGTGAGCATAGAAAGGTGACAAGCATAGTAAAGCAAGAAAAGGTGCAGTATGAGAGGGGATTGACTTGTCAGGTCAAGGTTAACTCAAGGGAATTTTTCCACTATATGGCAAGCAAGAGAGAGAGAGAATAGTTATGGCAGGTTGACACTGATAGATAGTCATAGCAGCAGAATAACAGTTGCAAAGAATATAGTGGAATTATTGAACGAGCACTTTATCAGCATGTATCATATCATATTGGTGTAAATGATGTAGTGCAATGTATAGAAGGGAGACAAGTATTAGGAGAAAAGTGGAAAAAAAATCAGAGGTGTATGAGGTGTTGGTTGGGTTAGATGTTAATAAGGCTGTGGGAATGGATGACATATCACCACGTATTCTTAAGGAATGTGCACCATGGTTAGCTATGTTCTTCACATGGTTATTTAATGATTAATGAAAGTCTTGCAGTGGGTAGGGTTCCTAAAGAGTGGAAAGAAGGCAAAATAGTACCACTCCACGAGCATGGTTCTAGGACAGAAGTTTCCAGTTATAGACCAGTCTGTATAACTGCAATTATGGTCAAGGTATTGGAGAGATTGGTTAGGAATAGAACACAGCATTCTTTATGATGGTCAACATGGATTTGTAAAAGTAGGGTCTGATTTAGCAATTTACTTGCATTTTATGATAAGGGAGAATCATATACAGTGATTGAACTTTGCATAAATGTTTGATAGATTACCACATGATAAGTTGGTGTACAAGCTGCAGAGGATGGGAATGGATAGTATATTGGTTAGATGGATTGGAGATTGGCTCTCTGAACGATACCAGTTGTGTATGATGGAGCAGTGTCTCATAAGAGGAGGATAACCAGTGGCATGCCCCAGAGTTCTGTTCTTGGGCCCATGCTATTTAACTGGTTTGTAAACGATACCGTATTTACTCGAACATCTCTCTCTCGCATATATCTCACACCCCTGATTTTGCTTTATGAAAGAAGAAATTAAAATGTTTCGCATATACCTCACACACAAAAAAATTTAGAACTTTAAGAAATAGATAGTGAATGTTGTGGCAGTTTCAGATATTTTGGAATTCACTTGAAGTGAATCAGCATTTCAATTCAATGGTCATCGGCTTGCCTTTGTCATTGAGTCATGCGATCTTTTGTTAATACTACACCAATCATATGCATAGAGATGGAAGCAACTAGTAGAGGAAATGTGGGAGTGAGAGCATTGATTTCTACTTAATCTTGAATTATGCAGGCGGAAAAGCAGTGAATGAGGTGAGGTTTAGGTTCTAGACTGAGTGGATGACAGCCAGCAGCTGCGACCTGACTCCAGAAGGGAAACTTAAGAACTGTTCTGCAACTGGATTTTGAGAGCTTGGGACATAATCTTGCCAGAAACAATTCCCGAAAATTTTTTTACAAACCAGCATCTCTACTGTCCTGGTTGGTAATTAAAATTTAAATGCATTCATTTTATAAATAATATGAGCAATTATAAATTATAATGAACACCGAGGATTTAATTATAAATCGATTTAGTTTTTTTCCTGAAAAACTTTAGTTTCTGAAAATCTCCACATATATCTTGCACCATGATTTTATAACTTCAATTTTTGGGGGAAAATGTGTGAGCTATGTTCAAGTAAATGTGGATTGACTGGGATCTTCAGTTGTTTGCTGATGCAAAGTTGGGAAGAATTATAAATAGCACTGCTGATGGTAATTCCCTTCAGGGAGATTTGAATAGACTTTTGACTTGGACAAAGGAGTGGGGGTTGTAGTTTTAATATCAATAAGTGCAGGTGTTGCATTTTGGAGTGCAGAAATATAAGGCTGTGTACTATATTGACAGTGCCATACTGCAGGAAGTAGATGAGATTAGAAATTTGGGAGTGATGGTTGATAGTAGACTGAAGTTTAGAGGGCATTTTGCTAGTGTTGCAAAGGCTGCACATCATAGAATGATGTGCAGCCTTGATACTACTACTATGATAAGAAGTGCTGTAACATATAGGGATAAGGAAGTGGTTGTGCCACTGTATAAAGCACTGGTCAGACCACACTTGGATTATTGTGCCCAAATCTGGTCACCTGGTTTTCAGTGTGATGTTGTAGACATTGGAGAGGGTCCAGAGGCAAGTGACTGAGACAATATCAAGACTTTGGATTGCTGGCTATTGAGAGAGAGGTTGAAAAAATTGTGGATAGCAGTTTGGTGGATAGGAAGAAGAGAGATGATATGAGAGAGACATTTAAGTTAGTGAGAAGATTTCATTGAATTAATCCAATCCAGATGAGATTATAAAAAGAGCAGAAGGTGAGAGGGGAAAAAACTAGAGGTTATCCCTGGATGTTATGTAAGAGTGTGATGAAGGGGGGGTGTAAGAAGTAGATTTCTTACATGGAGAATTGTCAGTGAATGGAACACATTACCATATTGTGTTGTTAATGTAAGGAGTGTTAAGGATTTTAAGAGTCAATATGATAAATATGTTGTCAGTTGAATGAACCTCCCACGATAAGTGTCGACTCCATAAAGAGTGCAGTAATAATATTTAAGAAATGGATAGAGATTACTGTAAAAATTACAGAGGAATAAGTTCATTAAATACAAGTTAAAAATTATACAGTAAAATTTTGAATAACTAGTTAAACAAGAGTAACTGGAAGACTTTGGTAACAACATAGAAAATAAATACCAGGAATGTGGCAAAATATTCTGGAAGGTTATTGAAAAGCTTAGAAATGGAGGAAAAAGTACTTGAAAGGAATCAGAGGTGATAAAGATGACATGAAAATTAAAGATATTCTAGACATCTGGAGTAAGTACTTTGAAACACTGCTAATTGAAACAAGCAGTGTCAGTATGATGGTAGAAAACTCCCAACAAGGTAGTCAGGAATACATATCCATACTTGAAGAAGAGAAAGTCATCAAAAACCTGAAATGTGGAAAGGTGGCTGGAGTGATTGAAATTTGGCCAGAAATGCTCAAAAATGGGGGTATAAAAGTTAGTGGCTGATGCATAATTCAGAAAGTCTGGTGAGAGGGTCAAATTCCATATGATTAGAGTAGAGTTCTTGTAGTATCTATCTATAAAAAGGGAAATAAAACTAAATGTGAGAATTACAGAGGTATTTACCTGCTGAATGTTCCTGGTGAGATTTATGCAATGAGAAATGGCTAAAAAATATAGTGTGAAGGGAAGCTTGGTGAAGAACAAGCTGGATTCAGTCCAAATAGAGATTTGGGAGGTATAGGAGTATAACAAAGGTTTGTTGATCTGGAAAAGACATATGACAAGGTGCCAAGAGAAAAGCCATTCAGAACGCTACAGTTATATGGTGTAAATGGGACATTCTATCAAGCAATACATAGTCTATTTAAACTGTAGGTCAGCAGTTAGAATTGAAGGAGGTACAGGAATATGGTTTGAGATAAAATCAGGTGTATGACAAGGGAGCACATCACCTCCACTGTTGTTCATTATCTGTATGGATCACATTATGCAGGAAAGTGGTATTGTTAGATCTTGAATGATGGCTCTATCAAGAATAGAACTGCTCCATTTAAGATTTAACAAGAGAACAATATCAAGCAAAAGCACACTTGTACTCTTGACAAAACAGACATGTGAAGATGCAGGTATTAACTTTACTTAAAAAGGAATGTTTAATGTTATTGTCTAAAATAGATGGAATCTTAATTTGTCAAAAACATCAATGTTAAAATATGGCATATATAAAGTCGTGTATCATCGTGTGAACGAAAGTTCAAAGGTTGCAGTTTGAGCACCAAAGATGATGTAATGAACGATGAGTAGGAATTCGTAGAAGGCGTAAGAAATTCGCATTCCCCAAAAAAAGCGATGCATGTACAGCAAGGAGTTAACGTCACTCGTTGTCGGTGACAGCAAATGGGAGAGTATCGTAGACAAGTTTGGAGTGCAGAAAGAGGGGGCTGTAATGGGATTTAAAATGGATTCGCATCATTGGGAGAGCCCTTCTCCTTTTTGCTTCATTTTATGTTTTTTCTCCTGGTTCCTGTGGTGTTCCCCAGTCACGTGTGCCCTCCCCATGGGTCTCCTGCCTCAAAGTTCCCGAGCAGATCAGCATGCCTGATACCCGACAAGACGTGTGAAGATGGTAAAGCAGCAGCATGTTTCCCGTTGCTGAGCAACGTGAATTGAAGAAAATGTATGAAGGTAAATCGTGTTAGAAGCAGCGACATGAAAAGTTCATAAGCCCATAAGAAACAAACAAGTGGCTAATTCAGGACCAGCACGTGACTCCCACCTGGCAGCATTCCATCGTACAGAGGGACAATCTATAACAAAGAACAGATGGAAGGATCGAGAAAACATCTAACAAGGTGGTAATGTACAAATCTTCTCTTTTTGTGTTATCTATTGGTGACGAAGGTGTAAAATGGACAGAGTTTAGAAAGCAAGAGAGAGAATTTTGAGACAGTTTCCTGTGTTATGTTAATCGAGTTGGACTGGTAGTCTATGTTCATAGGTTGTGTAGACCAAGTTTAATGTGTATGGGTCGTTAGTAGCAGTAATCTAGTTTAATACCAACATCCATGTTTGTGATATAGATGAACATAAGATTCTCATGAGTGTGTTTGAATAGCCTGTCTGTTTGATTATTATTACCCTGCTTTACTTGTATTTTAGTATTAACCTTGATTTGCTTGATTATATGTGTTGTTTAAATTGTAATGTTCTTAGATAAATAATAAATATGTTTTCCCATGTATACCTGAGATTGTCTGAGTAAGAGATTGAATTTTACCATTCATGAAAATATCGAACCTATGTTTAGAGGAAAAAGGGGAATTTAAGATTGTCAAGGCCATGACTGTATACTGAGAACTCAATCTACCTAACTACTTAATCTATATAAGTTATTACTTGAATTCTGGGAAAGTTTCTTTGGATAAGAGTTTCTATCTTAGAGTTCTGACTGGCGCAGCATAAACAAATAAATTTCATCAGAGCTCAAAGAGAGAAACGGCCCCAGAAAGTCAGTTTAGAAGCCAGATCTCGGTAGGCACAAGGAGAACAATAGAGGTAAAATGTTTAAGAAAACAACGACGGTAAAGTTGGTATGGTAAGAAGTCAGCCAAATAAATTTATATGGAATAAGAAAGATATTAGTCAGAACACTACGTTAGCTGTATACAAGAGTGTTCAAACCAATTTTGACTTATGTGTCTGAGAGCTGGGTTAGAAATAAAACACTTGACCAAAGACTAGAGACCTCTGATATGAGAGTTCTGAGAAAAATTAGTGGAGTGAACAGATGGCAGTATCACATTAAAAATAAGGATATTAGGAAAGAACTTGCCATTGTTAGCATTCAGGAATCTGTTAGTAGAGCTAATCTCAGGTGGTATGATCACTTAAACAGAACAGGAGAGGAAAGATTAGCAAAACAAATGGTCTTTGTCAGGTTGGCAAGAAAAGGACCCAGATTAAGACCCGAGATGTAGATGGAATGATACAGTAAAATGTACCTTAAAAGACAGAAATATAAGATGTGATAATATTGGAGTCTTGACAGGTAACAGATTAATTTGTTGGAAAATTATTGATTGGAAGTTAGTAATGGTGTAACTTTCACATGTAGTACTATCATAATACTTCTAATATTGTAGCTCATGCTCCATGCACACGCTATCTAAAATCAGGCTCCGTTTCCTTGACAACAGCCAATCAATTTTAATCAGAAGAATTACATAAAATCACTCTTACATACAGAAACATAATAAAAAGACATATTACAATTCACATAGGATATATTTACAAGTTATATAAAGAATTTATATAGACTAAATAACTAAAAAAATTAACAATTATTATATCAACAAAATTTTAACAGTGTTTAATTTATAATTTACATAGGAGCAAACTTAGCTCAGGAAATACAATACATGTTAAATCATGAATGAAGCATTAATAAATCATAAAATTCTTCATTCACAATTTAACACTCTTTAATTTAATGTTAAGAAATTAATATTACATATTCTAAACAAAAGTACATTTCAGTCATTTTTAATTTATTTTCATTAATTTCATTTTTCTGTATGTGTTGTAAATAATTAGTTGTTATGAAATTCATCACACAACCAAGAGAACTAGGTTGTGATGATGAAAATCACTTATCCAACATGAGCATCATTATTCATGTATCATTGAAAACAATATTCTAAAGCCTCCATTGTGCAGAAATTCCACTATCCAAAGATGCCATTTTTGAAACTGTGGGAAAATTTTAAGTAAAGTTAACTGTTTTCTTTATTTTTTTTTTGAATGAGTACTTAAGAATTGTGTTATAGAATTTAGTATGTATTGGAAGGAAGATGCTTAAGAATTATTTACAATGCCATCCCCCCCCCCCATATAATTTTGAACAGTGATTGTCCAGAGGTGAATGAAAAGAAATTAAAGTACATGGTATGGAATAATAGTTTTAAATCATTTCAGATTTTATGCTGTACATTTGTATTAAATCATTTTTATAGGATTAATTACCTACAACTTTATAAGTTAATTGCATTCAGTACTTTCACATTAATTTTATTGATATATATTTACTACTGCTTTTCATATTGTAGCATATTCATGTACAGAATTTTAAAAGAAAGAAAAAAAAACCACGAAATAATTGTAAATGTAGCATGTGAAATATAGTTGATAGCTCTGGCAGGCAACATTTTTACATACTTAATTTTTTTTTTTAGGTGCCTATTCCTATTTTAAATATTACAGATGCTATGCATCCTGTAAAAGTGGGCCTTTCTGATGCATATATAATTGATAGAAATGTAATGTGTAAGTATTATAACAGTATACTATGTTCCATTATACCTCTCTGTCAACATGATTCATTAGATATATGATGTTGTATTGTAGTTGCATACTACAACAAATGTTTTTTAAAAATGCACATTTTTGAGTGTGTATTATACTTATTTCATAAAAATATTCATATTTTAAATTTATAGTTATTTTTTTTTAACAAAGGCTGTAATAGATAATTCAGTAAAGGAACCTCCAAATTGAATCGTTGGTGATTGCTTTGAGTTTATGCATCTTTGATCATATATTCAGTTCTGCATAATATACCCTTTAGTTTTCAGTTTTAAATTAATGGCTTGTGAAGTTTGGTTATACTATTGTTCATTCATGGTTGAATGTCTCATTTCAGACAAGCTCTTTGAGATGGCTTAATGCTTGGCTAAAGAATTCACATTTTGCAGAAAATGTCATCCAGATTTGTTCAGTTTACAAAGTGATTATTTTTGACAATGGAATCTGAACTTCATTCTTCAGCAACTGAATTTCTCTATTTAAATATGGAAACATAACTACATACAGTAGATATACAGTAAAATACATGTTTCAGTTTGTATCACAAACCATCTTTATTTTAGAATAAATAATGGAAAATTGAAACAAAATTGCTAATTGACTATAAACAATGGATAATTTCTCAAGCACAGTTGCAAGATCATCAGGTTGAAAACTATTGCAGTATTAAGATCCTTAAAAAAATTATTATAGTTGATAATAATTTTCAAATTTTGAGTGTAGGTAATCCATTTTTTAATGTTTGGATGATGCAGAAGGATCCCAACACTCTTTGAAAAGATGTTCAAATTTGTAGGTACTTCTGTGTAACTACTTTGCGTCATTCTAAAGGATATACTGTGGTTGTTAATCCATGCTCTGCAATTTTGGACTTGTGCCATTTAATCAGTTGAATATAAAATTTGTGTTCCAAAATAAATTTTTAAATGAATGAGCCAATTTATCTAAATACATAAAATTTGATCGTTGCCAAGTAGCAATAATGGAGGAATTTTTCCCTGTAGGAAAAATTTTCCCTGCAGGCTGATTTGGTTAATAAATTTGGAGTTGAAATTTTTTAAGTACATGAGACATGCACTCATTCTCTTAATATATGGGATATAAATCTTATAAAGATCATCTCTTCTTATAAAATTTAAAAAATAATAGTAGAGGTTGATTTTTTTTTTTTTTTTTTGTTGCTGCAGCCAGCAATAGAGAGCAAAGGTTGCTTGATGTAGAAGTTTCTTGCTGAAGAGAAGTTTTTGATGAACAGAAAAGTTTAGGCTCTTGATAGCAGAGGACTTAATATACCATATTTTTGGGAAGGATAATAGGCATGTATATATAACAACCAGAAAAATTGGGCTGTTGTATATTGAGTGGTGAATGGGCCAGCTGCTTCTTGTTAAGAATGTGCAGAAAGAGTAAAATTTGACTTTTTTTTTCTTTCTTTTTTTTTTTTTAAGGTAAATGCAATTCTAGGATGCAAGTAATTTTTTTTTTATTTGTTTATTCTTTGCTGAAGATGGTTTGTGAGGCACGAACAGAGATATCTATTTTGCTGTATTTTTTGTCACTTCCACCAATGAAAGGTTTACACCTATAGTACTGTGGATTAGGTAAGGGTCAATTAATTTTATTACTTTTAATAATTATAATAAAATAATTATTAAATATAATAATTATTTTATTATATTTTTTTGTATGTTTTTGTACATAGTCCAGAAAATCCATTCTAGAAACGAAACATGGAACTTTTTCAAGCCATTTCAGGCCTCCATTAAACAAGGTAAGTCTCACACCAGATACTGAAATTTATCATCCACCTAAAGACAATCCCAAACATTTACTTCAGGATTCAGACCTGCAGCTTGTTAGTTGAAGAGTGGTACATTAACCATTTGGTCAAGCAGGTCAGGTATCATCTTTTATAATTTTATATAATGTATAAAATTATACATTATGATTTTATTAAGTACAGTCTTATTAAAATAACATTACAGTGGTTATGTATGTTTTCATTTTTAAATGAATTTCTCTGCTTTCTTGTCAATGATCTGCAGAGGTCATTTGAGGAACTAATTCAGAGTTCCAAAAATGCTTCAAGTAAAATAGGAACTGTCTTTTTGCAATATAGCATGAGCACTTGTTTAACTGTGCATAACTTTTTTCATACTATTTAATGCTGGTTAATTCATCTTGATTGTTTGAAACAAACTTTTTTGTTATTCTAATCTAAAATTCGTTTCCTTAGCTGTAATTTTGGCTTCTAAGAATTTTTTGTATGTCTTTCTTTATAACTGTGTAAAAATCATGTCTTGCAAGGAATTTCTTTTTTTTTTTCATTATTTGATAAGACCACATTTTCGTTGATATTTTTTCTCCTTTTCCCATGAATAACAAATGCTTCATTTAGCATATGGTATTTCTTAAGCTTTGAGGTGTTGATTTTCATCACATTGTTTATGAAAAATCTAAAGCAGCAATTAAAAGCCTGTTCTACCTACAAAAAGAAGGCATAGCCATTATCCCCCCCCCCTATTGTTAACTTTTATATGGAACTAGAGTCTATTTATTTAATGGAGAGGAATCTAGAGCAACATGCTCTAGATTCCTCTCCATTAAAACCCAAAATCTGGCTTAGATATTGATGTTTTCGCGATCTGGCCCCATGGCCGCCAGACACTAGACACTTTCCTTAGCCACCTAAACAAACAACACAAGTGCATACAGTTCACAATTGAGATTGAAAAGCAGAACACACTTCCATTTCTAGATACACTTGTCACACGTCTTCCTTTTGTCAGTCTCTCCTTCACTGTTTACTGGAAACCGACATATACTGGCCAATATATACACATAAACTCCTACCACCACCCAACACAAAAACTAAGTGTCATTAATACTCTAAAAAACAGGGCTTTGAAGATTTGCTCCAATGAACATGCACTGAAAGAAGAATTTAAAGTTATCAACAATGATAACTTTAAATTAATTTAAAGTTATCATTGAAAATTAATTAAATTTTGTTAATGGTGTTTTTCTAAAACTCCATTAACAAAATTCTCTACAAGACCTCAATAAAAAACAAAAATAAATCAAACTACAATAAAACTATAACCATTCCTCACATTAAAGGGACATCAGATTAAAAAAAAAAAAAAAAAGATTACTACAGAAATACAACCTCAAAGCCACCTTTAAACCTCCTGCAAAATCAAAAAGCTTACTCAATTCATCCAAAGACTCACTCCATTCGCTGGTCCGACCTGGAGTATACCATATTTATTGCACTTGTAATCTACCATACATAGGGGAAACAGGACACACAATTCCTATCAGACAAAAGGAACATAAACGACACATTAAATATAATAACTATGGTGAAGCTGGTCAATTCTATGTAAAGTGTTCAGGACATGATCAGAAAGGCCATGCCCTGAACATTTTACATAGAATTGACTGGAAAAGCACCAGTTGTTTACATCACACCAAAACATAGTATGAATGCAAATTTAAGGAAGCCTGTGAGATTCTTATCGACCACCCCAATCTGAACAATAATGATGGTCTAAAAATCCCAAGCATATGGAAGGCACATATTCTACCCACGGAACCTTTCTTCCTAAGAGCTATAAACAGGACTGTAGATAATCCAGAATTTTAAAACTAATATAACAACTGTCATGTTAAAAATAGGACATTATTGTTACTGTAAGAAAACTATCAATATAAAAGAAAGTTTCTCCCATGTTATCTTAAATAGAATTTAGCTTTGATGTAGTTTCTAAATATTAAATTTTATCTGTATCTTTTTATATGGAACATTTTGAGCAACATGCTCTAGATTCCTCTCCTTTAAAATCCAAAATCTGGCTTAGATATTGATGATGTTTTTGCTTTGAATAACGTTTTTTCTTCACCTAGAGGTCATGCCATTAAATAACTGGTGATCAAATCATTGTTTCTTTAGCTTACTGTGTGAAATGTAACTCAGCTTGTCCTTGTATAATTGTATATACTCCAGATATATTCAGATGACCTTGATATGAAGGTCAAAACGTCGGGAAATTAAAAATAGTTATTTATAACATGGTTGTAAAGTCCATAATTTCCAAAATGAATTCTAATCACTGTGCAACACTAAAAAAAACTTGCTTCATTGAATCAAAGGAATTGTTATTTGTAAATAGTTTGCAATTTCAGTTATCTTCAACTATTTAGATATTGATGTATGATATAATGCTTTGTAAATCTAGATATGCTTTGGATATTTTACACAGAAATGGATGGAAAAATATGACTATTCACATACTGTTTCTCAGGATCTCCACAGGATACCGACTTGGACTCAGCTTGCTTAAATTTAGTTAAAATTTGGAAATTACACTAGACTAGATTGTT
The DNA here is from genome assembly GCF_054136105.1 of Typopeltis vanoorti. Classification (NCBI taxonomy): domain Eukaryota; kingdom Metazoa; phylum Arthropoda; class Arachnida; order Uropygi; family Thelyphonidae; genus Typopeltis; species Typopeltis vanoorti. The sequence goes on along the minus strand of NC_143570.1, from coordinate 55,049,985 downwards.
CTATCACATATGTATAGCCATTAATAATGCTCTAACGATGATTTGAAAACTAACAAAACATAATCTACTCATGTAGTTATATAGAGGAGGAAACACAAATCTCATCATCATAAAATTCCTCAAGGGGGTGTACAGGATATGATAGTATTACATGACAACTTACATCATTACTAACTTCCTGTCTACAATTTTCCTCCAAATCAGTCTGTTACTTGTCAAGACTAATCTTTATCAGATCTTATATTTCTATTGTCTTAGGCACTGTGTACCGTATCAATCCATCTATATCTTGGTCTTTCTCTGGGTCGTTTACCTGCCAACCTGTCAGAGGACACTCGTTTTGCTAATCTTTCCTCGCCCATTCTGTTTAAGTGACCATACCACCTGAGATAAGCTCTGTTAACACATTTCTGGATGCTGACAATGTCAAGTTCTTTCCTAATATCCTCATTTTTAATATGATATTGCCATTGATGCCATCTGTTCAGGCCTCTAATCTTTCTCAGGACTATCATATCTGCAGTCTCTAGTCTTTGGTCAAGTGTTTTACTTCTGATCCAGCTCTCAGATCCATAAGTTAACACTGGTTTGAACACTGTCTTGAATACAGCTAATTTAGTGTTCCGACTAATTTCTCTCTTATTCCATATGAATTTCTTCAGTTGACTTCCTACCAAACCAGCTTTGTTTATTCTGTTGTCTATTTCCATATTTAATTTACCATCTTCACTAAAAATCGTGCCTAAATAGCTGAAATGTTTTACTTGTTCCACGGATTCTCCATTCACAACACGCTTAACATTTTCAACGATTCTACCTGTTTCATTGTCTTTGTCTTTTTATTGCTGACCTTCATACCATATCTATTACAACAGTTATTCAATTTAGTCAGAGAATCTTGCAGACTTGTAGCGGATTTATTTAGAAGTATAACATCATCCCCATAAAGCAAAGAGCTGAGATTAATATCTTCAATTCTGATATCATGTTTAATACCACTTTCATTCATATTGTGATCCATAAAGATAATGAATAACAGAGAGGATAATGTATATCCTTGTCTCACACCAGATTTAACATTAAACCATCTTCCTGTATTTCCTTCAATTCTTATTGCTGACTTACAACTCAAATAAAGACCAAGTATTGCTTGATATAATGCCCCATTGACACCATATAACTGTAGCGTATTGAATAGCTTCTCTCTCTCGGCAACTTGTCATATGCCTTTTCCAGATCGACAAAACTTAAATACAGATCTTTGTTATATTCCCATGATTTCTCAACTATTTGTCGTAAAGTGAAGATCTGATCCTGACAGCCTCTATTTGGCCTGAATCCAGCTTGTTCTTCACCAAGCTTTTCTTCCACAATTCTTCTCAACCGTTTCTCAAGTATACTTGCATAGATCTTGCAAGGAACACTCAGTAGGGAAATACCTCTGTAATTCTCACATTCACTTTTATTTCCCTTTTTATATATGGGTACTATGAGAGCTCTACTCCAATCATCAGGAATTCGTCCCTCTGTCCAGGCTTTCTAAACTGTGCAGTGCAGCCACTGTAAGACTCTTATACCACCATACTTCAGCATTTCTGGTTGATATCATCTACTCCTTCTGACTTTCCACATTTCAAGCCTTTGATGGCTTTTTCTACTTCAAGTATGGATATGTATTCCTGACTGCATGCCTGGTCAGTGTTTTTTATCACTGTGCTGTCATCACTGCTTGTTTCATTTAGCAGTTTTTCAAAGTAATTACTCCCTACTTCAAGGATATCTTTTTCTCCTGTTTTCATGTCACCTTTATTATCTCTAATTCCTTTTACAGCACTCTTTCCTCCATTTCTGAGCTTCTTCAACAACCTCCAGAATATCTTGCCACCTTCTTGATATTTATTTTCTATGTTCTTGCCAAAGTCCTCCCATGACTTTTGTTTAGCTTTCTTACATTTGTCTCTGTATTCTCTAAGAGCACAAGCCGACTTATTTGCAGGAACTTTTGATATGCTTTCATCTTTTCCTTCACTGCCTCTTTAACTTCCTGTGTCCACCATGGAGTTCTGATTTTTCTATCCTTGCAGACAACCTCACCACATGCCTCTCTGGCTGAATCAATCAGGGTTTTCTTCAAGGCTTGCCACTGAATCTCCAAGGTTTGGTTCCTGTTCTCAAACTCTTTCATTTTTTTTTTTCAATAATCTTTGTGTATTTTAGTCTACAGTTCACATCTGAGAGCTGCTCAACTTTTATTCGCTTTAACACTTTCTTACATGTTATTCTTTTCAATATGAAATTCAGTTTTATTCTGCTCAAGACTAAATAGTGATCACTCCCAATTTCAAATCCTCTGTACACTCTGGTGTCCTGCACCAGGGAGAAAACATGACTATCAACAATAACATAGTCAATGAGACTTTTCTTATTCCTTGCATCTTCTCTCCATGTGAATTTGTGCACATTTTTATGTTGGAACATGGTATTAGTAATAACCAGTCCATGTCCTGAGCAGAAATCCAACAGGTATTTGCCATTATTATGAGCTTTGCTCTTTTCTCCAAATATTCCCAAGATATTTTTGCATGTCTGACAATCATTTCCTACTCTGCTATTTAGATCACCAACAAGGACCAACTTTTCCTTTTTCATTGTGTCAGTTGCTTTTTCTAAAGCATTAAAAAATTCCTCCACTTCTACTTTAGTAGAATCTTCTGTGGGACCATAGGCACAAATAAGTTTCATTGTCCAATTCCCCATTCTGATATTTGCCCACATCACTCTATTTGAGACTGCCTGCCATTCAAGAAGATTAGCCTCATATATTGTGTTGAATACAATTGCTACTCCTTCTTTTCCATGATTGTCATTGCCTGAATATAACATTTTGTATTTATTGCTTAGAAAGATCTCACCAGTTTTTGTCTTTTTTTGTTTCAGTCACACCTATTATGTTGATCTGGTATTTATCCAATTCCTCAGCTAGCTCCATTTCTTTGCCATTCAGGCTTCTTATGTTGATAGTATTTAGTTGATAGTTGATAGATACGATCTTGAACTGTGGTGATGTTGAGTTGGGGTAAGTTTTAGGATTTGTTCCAGTAGCTGAATTTTCGCTGTTTGCCCTGGTTCCCTGGCGAAGAGAACTGGGGCCTTGTTTAACCGGCGATGCCCCAGCCAGCATGAAATTTTGTCAAGTTGTATCATTATTTTGTATATTGGTTTAAGCCAATAAGAATACAATTTGGTCGGCTAAATCCCAAATTGCCAACCCATCCTCGTTCGTTCAGTATCCAGGTAGATACTCAACAGGGTGCACCACGAGAAGATGTGGATTGGACATGAGGTCAGAAGCCCTGGTTGATTCTCCACATTCCTTTAAAGGCTATTTGGAGGTCTCCTCTCAGTTATACAGCTTTGCCCCTTTAGCATATTAACTTCATTTAGTTGCTAAATTATTAGACCAGTATTTTGTCTTGTCACAAGTTAATTCATAGGCACAAAGATATAAACTATAAGCCTGCTTACAGACACTATCACATAGGCAAACACTTACCGAATGCAAATGAGGTAGGATTCTAAAGTCATAACTTGCACTCCTTATCACTAAAGTGATGGAATCTTGCTTGTTCAGTTCAGATCTTAAGATGATAGTCTCCTAGAACAGTGGTGGCGAACCTTTTTATGTCCATGTGCCAAAAGTTTACAAATCGAGTAGCTGGTGTGCCAGAAGTTTACAAATCAAGTTGCTGACATGTCCAGCACGTCAGCAACTAATTAATACAACAGTAATTAATTAACATTAATTAATACAAAATTAATTGTAGAATTTTATTGATGAGTTTTAAAATTTACATAGAATTTCATAAAAATGAACTCATAATTTGACATACACATTGTCCTATACAAATCAGTATCAACCTATTATCAATTTATTGATTTATCAATATCAGTTTATTAATGAGATTTTTGCTGTTGTACATTAGATGCCAAATACTTTATATCAGGTTCATATTTTGTCACTTTTAGTAATAAACACACGGAACTAGCTTCATCAGTCATTCTATTTCTTAAATTGTCTTTTATAAAATTTATTTCAAAAAATGACTTGCAAGGATATGTAGAGGAAAAAATTGATAATATAGCCATCGTTAATTTTTTTTAAACAACAAAAGGTTTCAGAAATGGCATTCCAATTCTCAATATAACCTCTTTTGCATTCTTTTTAATTGCACCCAATAATCAATCATTTTCCATTATTTCCAAGTCATTTCTCAAATCGACAAACGTTAGTTTCCATATAGAACTAGATTGAAAATCGATTAGTTGCATTTCTATATCTTCCAAATTCAGCCCCTCGAAAATCTCCAAATTGAATTTATGTGTTGATGTTGTGTCCGGATGCAAAATAAATTTTGATGTATCTGCAAATTGCCTGAACTGCGTAAATCTTGAAGAAAATTCGTTGATTATCGACTGAATAACCGTAGAAAACTCTTTTGTCAATTTAACTTGATCTGTTTTTTCATGGAATTCTAGATCTGCAAAGAATTTTTTTGTATTTGGAAAATATCGGAAGGTATTGGAAATAATGTCGTGATTAAAAATTGGTAATTTAGCTTAGAATGCTTTGATTAAATCAAACATGACAATAATTGTTTTGTTAACACCTCGCAGTTTAACATTTAATTCATTTAAATGTAAACACAAATTAATAAAAAAAAACTTTAATTTCGAAAGCCATTTGACGTTCATTAATTGATTGTATTTTTCAATGATTTTCTCATTATGTAAAAAAAGTCTGACTTCATCTAAACACTCAACAGATCTTTGAAGAACTTTCCCACGACTTAACCATCGGACGTTGTTGCATAAGTAAACCATTGTACACTGAGTTTACCTCACTTAATAATTCTATAAATTTTCATTTATTTAAAGCACGTGCCGATATAAAATTGACCAATTTTGTTACAATGCTCATAATATCTTCCAGTGGCTTGAAACTAGCCTTTGCGCATAAAACCTGCTGATGTATAATACAATGAAAACCCAGAACTGAATGTCCAATACGTTTGGTAAATAAATTGACGAATCTATTTTCCTCTCCAGTCACACTGTGAGCACCATCAGTAGTTACTGATACAATTTTGGAGGGATCTATATCTCTTTCAGCAAGTGCATTTACAACTGCGTTGCAGATATCTGTTCCTTTTGTTGTTGTTACCAATGATGTTAAACTTATCAATTCTTTTTTGATGTTATTCCCAACACAATAACGAATAAAAATTGCTAAACGAGCTGATCAAATTATGTCAGTACTCTCAAGACGAAGAGAAATTAAACCAGAAGATTTTATCTGTTTTTTGCTAATGAGTTATATTTTTAGCAATTTCTATGATTCTGTTTTTCACTGTATTTCTAGCCAAAGGCATATGTTGTATCCTTTGAATAAGTTTTTCCTTGTTTTCAAAATCTTCAAAGAGAACTGGTGCGCATTTTAACCATGCTTCTTTTATATATTCCCATCACTAAAAGGTTTCCGTGTTTGGCAGTTACATTTGAGGCAAAAAAATCTAGCAGTAGTTATATTTGAACGACTACTATTAGGGTTGTTGACTGGATATTCCTATTTTTAATTTCCTGAGCAATAAATTCTTTCTGTTCGTCCTTCTCTTCTTAAGGAGCGATTTATGGTTTGTCTCATAATGCCGTTTTACTGACGACGTTCTGCACACAACTTTCCAGAACATAAAACACATATTGCTTTATTGTCTTTGTTAATCATGCCATACTTTTCACTCCACCAGCTTTGGAACTCTCTGCTGCTTGACTGTGATAATTTTCGTTTTCTATTTTCACTAGCCATTGTTCAGTAGAACTGTAACAAAATAACTCAAAACTTAAATCAAATGCATTTTTTATAGTTTCAGAAAAATCAACATTTTATTATATGCCTAAATTAAATTATCTTTATAATTCCCATTTACAGTAGCAAAAACAAAACTGCACATACGCAACAATAATGCACTTGCCGCTGCTTATTTCTGCCTACCGGCCGATGCTCTGTGCGAAATGCATAATGAACGCACGTGCGATTAGAAAAGGGAAAAGTCAGGGAATCCTAAGGACCAGTCATTCTCAATTCTTTTTCTATAAGACTGTATTTTTACTGTATTTATATTTATTCTTACTGTATTAGAGGGCCCAGTCCCAACAAACCTACTCTTAAATACTGTTCCCATTTTTTTATTAAAGTTTACATTAAACTAATGTTTAATGTTGGATTTAACATCCACTTAATTTATTTAATTTTGTATCGCCAATGTGAAGCCTTTTGGCTATTTATTTTAGTCATCATCGTCATCATCATCATACGTATCAAGGATTTAGGCCTAGTATGGCCTGTTCCGGCCTTAGAAGTCATCGTTGAATCGTTTAAGAGGACGTCCTGGTTTTCTTTTTCCTAATGGCTTGTACTTTAAGGCTTGTTTTGGTAATCTTTCTGTTTTCATTCTTTGAACGTGTTCCATCCATCTATGTTTATATTTTTTAATTTTTTCAATTATTGGTTCTTGGTTTAATTCTTTCATAATATCTTCGTTTCTTTTGTGATCAAATAGGGTATACTTTGCAGTTTTTCTCATAAACTTCATTTCTGCTGTTGTTAATCTTTGTTTGTCTTTTTGTTTTATTGTCCAGATTTCGCTTCCATACGTTAAGACCGGTAGGGCTAATGTATTGTATATTTTTAGCCTGGTTTGTTTTTGAACTAGGTTTGGTTTAAATATAGAGTTAATTACTCCTGTTATTTTTAAATATTTTGCAATTTTTATGTCTATATCTTTTTCATTTTCATAAGTGATCATACATCCTAGGTAGTTAAATGAATTCTCCTGTTCTAAGATCTTGTTATCTAATACTATTTTAGTTCTTGCTGGATCTTGTCCTTTAAAGGCCATAGTTTTTGATTTTGCCGTTGATATTATCATACCATAATCTTTGGATATCTCATTTAGATTTAAAATAGCTTTCTGTAAGTTATCTTCAGAATTTGTAATTATTATTTGATCGTCAGCAAAGAGGAGAGTGTTTAAGTTAACTGTAGGAGAAAGTTTAATTCCTTGATGTAAATTTTTACTCCATTTTATTATTATTTCATTTAAGTAGATATTAAAAAGAGTTGCTGAGAGGGGACATCCCTGTCGGACCCCTTGGTTTATCTCCCTTGTATATGATAGCTCATGATTTGATCTTATTTGTATTTGATTATTTTCATATATACTTGTGGCAGCTTTTAGGATATTATTTGGTCTTTGTCTTTCTTTTAATATGTTAAATAATATGTTTCTTTTAACTTTGTCAAATGCTTTTTCAAAGTCAATAAATGCAATATGTGTTTCTAAATTATATTCTCTTCTTTTCTCTATTATTAATTTTAGCCAGCAGGCTGGGTCTATACATGATCATCCTTTTCTAAATCCTCTAGAATAAAGTTTTCGGAATATTTCATTGGTTTGTTATTTAAGATTCTGCTGTATATTTTGTAACATGAATTTAGTATGCTGATACCTCTATAGTGTTTAGGGTCATCTCTATTACCTTTCTTAAAGATAGGAATCACAATTGCTTTTTTCCATTCTATTGGGGGGGGATACCAGTTGAGTAAATTTTATTTAAAAATAATAAGAGTCTTCCTTTGAATCTTGTTCCTGCGTATTTATATAGTTCTGAACCTAGATTATCTTCTCCAGGTGATTTTCCGTTTCTTGTTTCTTTCAGGCTGATTTCTAATTCTTCTTCAGTTATTTCCTTTTCATTTTCGTTAATTGTTTGCCAGTTGTCTTTTTTAAAATATTTGTCTGTCCACAGTTCTGTGTAGTAATTTAAAAATTCTTATAATTTCAATTCAGTGTTGAATTTTATGTTTTCTTTGGTATCTGCATTTAAGTGTTTAAAAAATTTTATATACATTGGGTCTTATTTTATATAAATCATGTTCTAAATTAGAAACATTTATTCCATGATTCTCTATGTCTTTTTATGACTTCTCTTTTAGTTATGGCTCTTATTCTTTTATATTCTATTTCATCTTCTAATCTTTTACTGCTTAACCATTTGTGATAGGCTTCTTTTTTCTTTTTTGGTTATTTCTTTGATTGTATCATCCCAGATCTTCAGTTTTTTTCTTTTATTGAATTTTTTGGTCTTTCCTAAGCTTTCATTTGCTGCTGCATTTAGTATCATTTTTATATTAAGCCATTCTATTTCTATTTCTTCATTTTGTTTTATTTTATCTAGATACCGGTTAATTCTTTGTTCATATAGCCATTGTATCATTTGTGTCATTCAACAGTCTAGTTTTATAAACAAATGTTTCAATTTTTCTTTCTGTTCTTGTTACTTGTAGGTGGTAATCTTAATTTTATTTTAACAAGGAAGTGGTCACTGCTTATTTCATATCCTCTGTGAACTCTGACATCTAGTGAAAATTTTGATGTCTTTTCATTTAATATGAAGTAATCTAATATTGATTTCCATCCTCTTGCTGCCCAAGTATATTTATGTATGTCCTTTATGTTTATAGAAGGAATTCATTATTTTTAGGTTATTATAAACTACAAAGTCAATCAATTTTTTACCATTTCTGTTTAGAGTGTGTTCTCCATGTATTCCTATATTATTATTAATTTTCGTGATTCCAATTCTTGCATTTAAGTCTCCTGCTAAAATTATGTAATCATTTTTATTTATGTTGTTTATTATTTTAACGGTATAATAGAACACAGAAACTAAGTAAATAATTAATTTATTAACTAGATGTTGATATTTCGCTGGTATTATAACCAGCATCTTCAGAGCACAAAAACACTGTTTGTCACAATACGCGAGACTAAAACAACATGGTGTACTTCAACAAAACTGTAGCAGCAACACAAAGACGAGAGTCCTGATTTTGGCGCCCTCTATCTGAAAAAAAAAAAAAAAAAAAAAAACGCTATCATATATTACTAGAGTCCTAGAAAAGTGCTAGTTTTTTCTTAATATGACTGTCTCCCAGATCTTCGGCAAGTTAATACAGCCATATTTGTTGAGATTTGGAGTGTGTTTTAGGGCTTCTGTCGCCTCTAAGAACAATCTCTCTGATTTATATGGGTTTCTGTGTAGTACTTTTGTGTTTTTCCAGTTGATCCTGTGTGCAGGGGTATCCAGAGCATGGTCTGCTAGGCCCGACTTCCCATAATGATATTTCCGGACGTATCGTTTATGTTCTGATGCGGATATTCACGGTTCTTCCTGTTTGACCGTAGTAGGCTTGATTGCATGAGCAGGGTACTTGGTAGACTCCTGGATGTGATAAAGGAGGAATGCTGTCCTTGGGTGAGCGGATGAGGGTGGCTAATTTGCTACATGGTCTGAATGTGGTGCGTAGTTTATGTTTATTGAGAATTCTTGAGATCTTTTCGGATGTGCCTTTAATGTAAGGGATGGTGACTGTTTTGTTGTAGTTCTCTGTGGTGGATGGTGGGAGAGGTTTCTTAGGAGTGTTTAGTATTTTGTTTATTTTTTGTGGATTGTAGCCGTTGGCCAAGAAGGTGTGGCGTAAGTGAGTCAGTTCAGCAGTAAGAGCCTTGTCATTTGAACAGATTGCTCTCGCTCTATGGGTTAGCGTTTTTAATATGCCGTATTGTTGAGAAGGATGATGGTGTGATTGTTTGTGTAAGTATCTGCCTGTATGTGTGGGTTTTCTGAAAACTGAAAATGATAAGGAACCATCTGGGAGACGTGTGATGAGTGTATCCAGGAAGGGCAGACAGTTGTTGGCTTCCAGTTCCATAGTAAAGTGGATTTTTGGATGTTGGCTATTTAAATGTGCTAAGAATGTTTTCAATGTCTCAGGGCCATGTGGCCAAATAGCAAGCACATCATCAACATAGCGTAGCCAAAGTGTTGGTTTGAGAGTGGCTGTATTGATTGCTTGTTTTTCCAGGTGTTCTATGTAAAAGTTGGCTAGGGGGGAGCCCATGGCTGTCCCATCAATTTGTTTGTATATTTTCCCTTTCCATGTGAAATATCCTGCATGTATTGTGAATTTGAATAGTTCAAATATATCAGGGGGGAAGTGTGACTTCAGTAGATTGAGGGTTTCTATTAGTGGTACATTTGTGAATAGTGAAGTGATGTCAAAGCTTACTATCAAGTCTGAGCTTTTTAGGGTGAGGTGTTGTAAGATGCTTTTTAGGTGTGCTGAATTTTTGATAAAGGAGGGAGAATTGTTAGTGAGAGTGGCTAGTAGCTTCGCTAAATGTCTAGCTAGTTTGTATGTGGGACTATTTATACTGTCCACAATTGGGCGTAGGGGTGTGCCAGGTTTGTGAATTTTTGGTGATCCATAGATCCTAGGTGTTTTAACATGGAAGGGTTTGAGTTTGTTAACTGTGTCTTTGGGCCAGGAAGTGACTTTTTTTAATAATTTTCGTGCCTTATTCTTTTGTGTGTTGGTGGGATTGCGATCTATAATTTTGTATGTTGACTGATCTTGTAATAGTGTGTGCATTTTGTTTTCATATTTCGTTGTGTCCATCACCACGGTTGCATTTCCTTTGTCTGCTTTTGTTATGGTAATCTGGCTGTTGTTGTGTAGCTCTTTTATAGCAATGAATTCCTTATGTGGGATATTATTTTTTGGAGGCTTGGACTTGATTAGGATGTTGGCCACATCTAAACGTATGTTGTTAGCTATTGTTGGAGGCAGGTCGTAAATTCCTCGTTCGATGGACGCCATTATTTCGGCTTTTGGAACTTGCTTGGGAGTTATGGCAAAGTTGTGCCCTCGACTTAAAGCAGTCGTGGCTTCTTTGCTTAATGTGAGTGACGATAGATTCACGACGACGAGGTCTTGTTGTAATTGCGGTCGTTGTATGGTGTTCCGTTGTTGTAGATTTTCGAACTTCTTTTGGTGCCGATTTTTGACTCTGTCGAATTCTTTTTTTGCCGTTGCGTCGGTGATGTTCTCTAAGATCTGCCAAAGTTCCATATTTAGAATATTATGCAGTGATTCTCGTAATGCGCTGATGGTTGTATTTGCTTGTGCTAATTCCCGGCGAGTGGTGTTAATTTGTTCGCGTAAAAGCGCTACACTCGCTCGTTTATTGATGCGTTGGGCTTTGGCCGAGTGGAACTTGTTTTTGATTTTAAAACAGTTCGGTATTAATTTGGTGTCTCGGCACCTCTTTAAGAAGGCTAACCTGTTTAGTTGCCGCGCCAATTTCAACTTCCACTTACATGCAGGATTCACAATACATGCAGGATATTTCACATGGAAAGGGAAAATATACAAACAAATTGATGGGACAGCCATGGGCTCCCCCCTTTCTCCCCCCCTAGCCAACTTTTACATAGAACACCTGGAAAAACAAGCAATCAATACAGCCACTCTCAAACCAACACTTTGGCTACGCTATGTTGATGATGTGCTTGCTATTTGGCCACATGGCCCTGAGACATTGAAAACATTCTTAGCACATTTAAATAGCCAACATCCAAAAATCCACTTTACTATGGAACTGGAAGCCAACAACTGTTTGCCCTTCCTGGATACACTCATCACACGTCTCCCAGATGGTTCCTTATCATTTTCAGTTTTCAGAAAACCCACACATACAGGCAGATACTTACACAAACAATCACACCATCATCCTTCTCAACAATACGGCATATTAAAAACGCTAACCCATAGAGCGAGAGCAATCTGTTCAAATGACAAGGCTCTTACTGCTGAACTGACTCACTTACGCCACACCTTCTTGGCCAACGGCTACAATCCACAAAAAATAAACAAAATACTAAACACTCCTAAGAAACCTCTCCCACCATCCACCACACATACAGGCAGATACTTACACAAACAATCACACCATCATCCTTCTCAACAATACGGCATATTAAAAACGCTAACCCATAGAGCGAGAGCAATCTGTTCAAATGACAAGGCTCTTACTGCTGAACTGACTCACTTACGCCACACCTTCTTGGCCAACGGCTACAATCCACAAAAAATAAACAAAATACTAAACACTCCTAAGAAACCTCTCCCACCATCCACCACAGAGAACTACAACAAAACAGTCACCATCCCTTACATTAAAGGCACATCCGAAAAGATCTCAAGAATTCTCAATAAACATAAACTACGCACCACATTCAGACCATGTAGCAAATTAGCCACCCTCATCCGCTCACCCAAGGACAGCATTCCTCCTTTATCACATCCAGGAGTCGACCAAGTACCCTGCTCATGCAATCAAGCCTACTACGGTCAAACAGGAAGAACTGTGAATATCCGCATCTGCGAACATAAACGATACGTCCGGAAATATCATTATGGGAAGTCGGGCCTAGCAGACCATGCTCTGGATACCCCTGCACACAGGATCAACTGGAAAAACACAAAAGTACTACACAGAAACCCATATAAATCAGAGAGATTGTTCTTAGAGGCGACAGAAGCCCTAAAACACACTCCAAATCTCAACAAATATGGCTGTATTAACTTGCCGAAGATCTGGGAGACAGTCATATTAAGAAAAAACTAGCACTTTTCTAGGACTCTAGTAATATATGATAGCGTTTTTTTTTTTTTTTTTTTTTTTTCAGATAGAGGGCGCCAAAATCAGGACTCTAGTCTTTGTGTTGCTGCTACAGTTTTGTTGAAGTACACCATGTTGTTTTAGTCTCGCGTATTGTGACAAACAGTGTTTTTGTGCTCTGAAGATGCTGGTTATAATACCAGCGAAATATCAGCATCTAGTTAATAAATTAATTATTTACTTAGTTTCTGTGTTCTATTATACCGTTAAAATAATAAACAACATGTTCGACAAACACATAAGTCTGTCCACACATTTTTATTTATTTTATTATATATGTTTTGTAGCTGATTATAAAAATCATTATTATCCTGTTCTCTTCCTTCTTCTGGGGCATATAAACCAATTATTGTTAAATAGCCTCTATCTATTTTTATTCTAGCTTCTATTATTCTTTCATTCCATAATTTATAATGTTTTAACTGTTTTGAAAGGGAGTTATGAATCCAAATCATGACTCCTGCTTGTGCTCTTTGGTCTCTGTCGACTCCACTGTATATCACATTAAAAATTTCGGTTCTCATAGTTCCTTTTAATTTCTTTTTTGTATTCAGTGATTACTGCTATTTTAAAATTTCTTTCATTTAATAACTGGTCTAATTCTATTTCTTTATATGCTATTCCTCTTACATTCCAGTAAGAGGGATTTATTTTAGTAAATAAGTATTAATAATTAATTATGGCATAATCATAAAGATTATTTGTACACTTGTGTATACGGTGTAGCATGTTGAGAAATATAAAAGTATACATTTAAATTAGTTATCAATCACAGGACTAATGCTACAATATTGTAGTTTCCTCAGGCCAACATCATTAAATTAACTTGGTAAGATTCATTGACATATCCCATTCTGATCACCAAAAATTTATAATATTATTCAGTATAAAATAAAATTGATTATTGTATTATTAAATTGATTTTAATGATGTTGGTTTGAAAAAAAAAAAAAAAAACGGTAGTGAGAAAAATATTATGCATTGTAACTCACCATATAAGTCAGCGGAGCAGGGGAAGCAGCAGAAGGATGTCGACTTGTTGGCGAACGCTTACCATTGAATATAACTTGCCCTCGCATATAACTGGCACCCCTGATTTCACTTTACAAAAAATGACATTAAAACGTTTTGCACATATACCTCCCACATAAAAACAACACGCCTTCCCCAACAGCCATTATATATTGTAGATGCAAGAAAAAAAAAATTAGTTTTATTGTATCCCTGAATAAGGTACAGAGGCTTTTGCAGTCTGTGTAATATATTTCTCAACAAATATTGCAATTAGAGACAGCTGGAATAAAAACAGCGCACACTAATGAATCACATGTACTCCTCTCACAGAAACTACGATGTATACATGCATTTGAAATTCTCGATGTCATTATGACAGATCACAAAGGCTAACTTCAAATGAAATTCTACCACAAATTGAAACATGCCATATAATGCTTGTGTGAGTTCCCCTTCCAGCTCAAACACAAACAAGGCAATAAAAATCAACCAAGGGTTGAAACTTGGTGTGAGTTCAGCCTGCTGGTAATAAGAAGTTCTGTCAGAATGATAAACGACACCCTGTCATGAATGTCTACATTAGGAAAGAACTTGACATTGTCAACATCCAGGAATGTGTTAGCAGAGCTAATCTCAGGTGGTTTGGCCACTTGAACAGAATGGGCGAAGAAAGATTAGCAAAACAAGTGTTCTCTGCCAGATTGGCAGCAAAACGACCCAGAGGAAGACCAAGATATAGATGGATTGGTACAGTACAAAGTGCCTTAGACGATAGAAATATAAGATCTGATAATGTTGGAGTCTTGACAAGTAACAGACTGATTTGGAGGAAAATTGTAGATAAGAAGTTAGTAATGATGTAAATTTTTCATGTTGTACTATCATATCCTGTACATCCCTTGAGGGTACATGGCAGGAATTTGATGATGATGATATATAGGTATATGCATCAAAAGTGAAATTTCATTTCCAAATTTTTCATAATAGAATTAAAATAGTATTTCACCTTTGATGGCAAAACTCCACACACACACACACACAAACAACACTATCACAAACTTTTTTTTAAATGTGTATATTATAAGACCATTTTTAGTAAATAAGAATGCAGTCTGCTGAAAATGAAATTTTGTCTTAAGTTTTCATAGCAGTGCATGCCACAGATGAGAAATTTTTTATATATTATTTTATATTATATTTTATATATATTATATATGTTATTTACTAATAGTAATTTTTACTACAAAATAGCAAAGTAAAAAGTAATGTTATGGCATATTCAAAGAAAAAAAATAGGATTCTCTATAAACAAAACACTTCTCTTTATGCTCTTCATGCTGTTCAGCTTTCTTCCTTTTTTTAAGGACAGAAAATAACATTAAGCTCATCATCATCTTCCTTATGCCCTCTTTTACCTTGCGGTGTCGATGGTCCATTGATCATCGGACCTCACTCTGTTTACAGGATAAGGTGGTCAGCCTTATGCCCCGGTGTATCCTATGGCCTGTAGTGTTGGGTTCTCAAGGCCAGTTTGCCTGCTTTGCGGGATGAAAAACCCCAGAATAAACTGGGGAAAAAACCCTGCTGTCCACGACCAAGACTGGCTAACTTGGCTATGGCTGAGGAAAATCCTTCAGCTCCTCACGTCAGCGACGGGAATCGAACCTAGGACATTCCTTCCCCAGGCATATGGTTGCGAAGCGCATAGCCACTAGGCTACCCGCGCGGACTAACATTAAGCTTCATGATATAAAGATGACTTAAGTATGGACTATAAAAATTTGTAAAAATATTGCTGATTGCTATCCCTAAAGAACTGAATACCGTGACCTAGAAAGAAAGCAAGGTATTGGTTGTAGTAATAAAAATTGCAAAGAAATAGTATGGATATAGATAAGAGAACAATTATTTTATTTCATTTTCTGACAGGCTGAATACAGATTTTGATATTTTAAAATTTAGACTTGAAATAAGTATAATTAACATAAATTTTTTGTTCACAAAAGTAGAAAGATTTACTCACAAACAACAACAGTGTATCTAATCCTGTAAACATAATATGATATTTCCATAATTTGGAACAGTGTAAGGTGGGGGCGGGGGGGGGGGGATGGTAATGTTCAAACCATACTTATTTAAAATAAATGTTTGCTTGGTAGCATTTTTTTTTTTTTCCCCAGACTATTTTAAAATTGTTTAACACCAACTTTCAAAAATAGCATGAAAATAATTTACACAATATTTTAATTAACACATCTCCAAAGTTGAGTATACATCTCGAAAACAAACAAAATATTTCCGAAGAGAGGAAATTCCAGAGGGAATTTTTTTTAAGAAAAAAAGGAACTAATACTACTGAACTTTTTATATGCATGACACAAAAAAAAAAGTTTTATATAGTAAAAATATAGCATAGTATTTCTAAAACAGAATAATTTCAGCTGAACAACTGATTATAGATTGAAAAGAAATAGTCTGGAATCAGACGTACCTGCTTCAACAAAGACAGCAATATTATTATTATTACTATTACAATATTACAACCTCCAGGGAGTCCAAAGACTCATCGAGGGAGGGTACCTACTCTACAACTCTCTACCTCTACCAGCTGCAACTATCTTTATCATCTACACCGTCATCTACTGCCGACCACCACAGTGCAGATTCGAACCCACAGCCTTTTGGCTTGAAAGCGGATACACTAACCACTCGGCCAACCAGGCCGACGATTATTATTTCCTTGTTTCTTTTGTCAGAACGGTAAAATGAAGTAATAGATTCTGAATACTGGCTGTAAAAACTTTCAGACCAGTAGAAAATTAAATTGAGTAGTTATTCAGTTCCAGGAGCGAAGAGGAGAGTTGGGGGGGAGATATGTGATTGGAAAACTTCAAAATTAGCATAAATTTTGAATCAGTCCATACAGAATATCTTTCATATATATTCACAGTGTATTGTAATTTAAAGCAAAAGGCAAGGGAATTCCTGCTGAAAATGAAATTTTCTCTTTTAAGTTTTCATAACAGTGCATGCCACAGATGAGAAATTTTTTATATACATTATATATTTATATATTATAAATATCATTGATATATAACTGTCAAATTTTAGGGGAAGACAATGTATATTAGAATATTAAAAACTAATTAATACTTTCTATATTTCAGTAATATTACGTTACCATCTTCAGGGATCACAAAATAAAATGTGCATGCAGGCACTAATACTAAGCAAATATGGCTGAAGAAAACAACTGAAGTCAGTCCTAGAGTCGGGCACCTAAAGGTGTCCCCTAGTGGGCTAAATTGGGTTGTTTTGGCCATTGGGCTGATGTTCTTAGAATGCAAGCTTTCCATATTTGGGACAGTCTCATGTATCCAAATTTGTTGAGGTTTGGGGAGTTTTTTTTTAGAGCGAGACTGATTCCAGGAATAATCTCTCATATTTATACTCGCTGCAGTGTAGTAAAGTGGCTTTCTTCCAGTGTATTTTGTGGCGGTGTCCAAAGCATGGTCAGCAAGTCCTGAGTGACTTATTGATGGAGCCGGATGTGGTCCTTATGTTACACTATAAGATATCCTGATATTAGCTTTCCTGCCTGTTTGGCCATAGTTGGACAGTTTGCAACTACAAGGGACCTAGTATCCTCCAGGTAAGGCTAGGGGAAGTGGCTGGTCTTTGGTGGAGCAGATAAGAGATGCCAATTTTTTATATGGTTTGTAACAAGTTGTCAGGTCATATTTTTTTAGGATTTTTATTAACTTCTCAGAAGTATCCTGGATATAAGGAATGGTGATAGATTTAGAGTAATCTCTGTTATGGATTGGGGGGGGGGGTAATTGGTTTTAATATTTTTTTGGATTTTTGGAGGGTTGTAGTCATTGGCTATGAAGGTGTTAAGAATATGGTTAAGTTCAGTAGTTAGGGCAGTGTTATCTGAACTGATTAATTTTGCCCTGTTATATAGGATTTTTATAATCCCATATTGTTGGGGGGGGGAATTGCTGGTGAATGTATCTACCTGTATGTGTAAGTTTTCTGTAAACAGAGAAAGCCAGGGACCCATCAGTCTCACACAAAGCAAGTAATGCAATTCAACATCATTTGTTGCTCATAAAAGCAGAAAAACTCATTTCTAAAACTGAAGTGTGACGATACATATAATGATATTTTGCAAGGAAAGAAAACAAAAGTTCATATTATTTGAAAAAAATTATAAAGATTTACTATAACAATTTTCAATGCAAATAAAAATGAAAAAACTTAAATTGTCTTATTTCCATTACACTGATTTGAAATGTAAAAGACAGCACATTTACTACTACTAAATCAATTCATTGCAAATGCTGATCTCTGGTCATTTCAGGATTGATTATTTATTTTTGCACATGTGAAATTCTTTTTTATTTTTGGGAAGATTTTTCTGCAGCAAAAAGTTTAAATATAGGACAGTGAAGGATATTACAAGTAACACAGACTTCAAGTCAAGTAACACAAAGGTTGTCCCATTACAGTTAATTTGCTAATTGCTCTACAGTCGCCATGAAGGAATTAATGGCAGTTGAGGCCATTACATGATGAAAGGTAGAATGCCGATGTTTTGATCCATGAAAAATGCTAAGGTGGTGATGTTGACTATTTCACCCACCTTGGCCAGTAGGGAGAGGGGTTAGTTGTTGTCCCTAGATATTTTCTGCTTCTAAATAGCATGAGTGATAATCAGCATCTGTAACCAGAAAATATCTCAGCTGATAAACAGAGTAGATGATATTGTTCTCCTAGTAAATTCTTCTATTCTGTCATTAAATTAAACCATTAAAAACACAAATGTGTGGCAGTTAACTATATGTGGATGAACGTACAAATGAATGGATCTCTAAGATCATTTCCTCTGTGTACAGGAAAGATTGTGTTTATTTGTTCCAGGGCATTCATGCATATTTTCTTAAGAAGCTGAGTGATTCAAAATTAAATTATTGTTGTGTAAGCTGAAAATAACAGATAATAAAAGATTAAAACTTTTTTCTTCTCCCATCCTCTGTGTTTTCAATAACCTGTTTTTTTTTTTTCCTGATTTCATTAAAACTGCCTAGAAATTTTTTAAACCAAATAATTATTTAATAAAGAAATTAGTTTCTTTATTCATTTTGAATATTACAGAAAGCTGTTTTGGAAATGAATGTGAAGTTTAATCCCAAAGTGAGCAGTTTTGAAATACACAGTAAAGTTGTTTTGTTTGGTGTGTGTCATCAGATTCCTGAGATGTACCCTCACAAGGTGTTGAGAATACTATTATAGTTCTACATGATTAAGTATGTATTATTACTAGCATCTTATCAGTACTCTTCTTCTTCTGAGTTGTCTTCTCTTCTCAGCCTTTCAGTTGGTGGGATAGCAATATGCTACTTTACTAGGAAATATTGATTATGGAACAAGGTGGTTTCCCATTGCCTTCCTTACCCTACTATAAGTATTCATGTCTGTAAATGTGTGTGTTCATGGGACCAGTTTGCCTGTTTTGAGGGATGAAAAACCCAAGTTTTCAGGAGAAAAAAACCTTACACCTCTGTATGAGACCAGCTAACTCGCCTTTGGTCACAAAGACCTGATAAAGGTTCCTGACATCATGGATAGTAATTGAATCCAGGTCTTTCTGACCAGAGGGCTTCATCTATACTGGCTGAGCTATTGAAGCCATTTCTCAGCTCTCCAGTATAGTGACAACTAGCATTGTAGTTGCCTTATGAATTACACCAGTCCACTCAGATCTTGGTCTTCTTATGAGATTTTCCATAATCCTGGCATATAACAACTGTTTAGCTAACCTTTCTTTTTTTCCATTCTGTTTAAATGATCATATTCTTGAATGCTCACATCAAGTTCCTTTCTGATACCTTTATTTTTTATGTGATTCTACCATTGACATAATCTATTCATGTCCCTAATTTTTCTAACTTGAATATCTGTCTCTAGTCTAATCAAGCTTTTTATTTCTTCAAGCCAGATATTCAGTTCAGGTAAAGAATCCCAAGGACATATACCTGATTTGCTTAGGAGTGTAATATCATCTACTTAAAGAGCTGACCTGAAATCTCTAATTTTGATATCAGGTTTAATGATCCCTTGTCTTACACCTGATTTTATATATCAAACCATCTTCTTACACCTTCAGTTCTCACTCCTGCTGACTGGTAACTTAAATATTGACTATATATATATATACTCTATTCATTTGTTCCTATGCCTTCTGAATTATTTGTTGCATAAATTTATCTGGAAAACACTTTAAGGAACCTCCTCTCTGATTCTGACATTCAATTTAAATTAGCAGTTCATGATCCTTGTATAGCTCTGTGAAAATTGTCTGCTTCTGTAGCACTACACTGCCTGAAGAAAGCCTTCCTTATATTTCTAGTTATTACTGATAAGCGCAACTTTTTTAGTTATTTTTCAGCTGGTTCTCAAGTTTGTCAGTCTTTGACACAGCAAATAGGGAGGGTTTATTCTCTCCTGGAAATTTGGGTTTTTAATCCCTTGGCTCAAAAAAGTCAACCATGAACTCACAGTATGTCAGACACTTGTTGAGATTTAAGACCATAAGATGGTGACACTTACCTACCATTCTCTCCCATGAAAACCTTGATTCATTTATAGCCTCTAGCTCACTATGAGATTAATGTACTTACCAGATTCAGATAGTTATAATAATTTCAATGGCTCTTTTTGTAATTCATAATTGTCAAGTGTTGTGATATCTGTCATTCATCATAAAGACATTCTCTTTTCACTAACAATGACAATGTGTCAGCTATTACTAACTTCTTTAAATTTTGAATTTGTTCAAAAGTTGAACAAATGATTGATAGCTGATGGAGAGAGCATTTGGTACTTGAATAACAGGGAAAACAAGAGATAGAGAATGGAAGTTTGAGAATGCAGATGAGAATTTTGTTTAAGTAAATTTTTAAGAAAACTTGACAATCTTGAATATATTAATAGAGGATTCTGAAAGGGAATCTTAGCAAGGTTAATCCTTCAAACTGGAAAAGTGAGACCATTGTTAGTTATTTATCATCATGTCAGCTGTTCCAGTTATTTTAAAAAATCTGTCAGCTGCACCATTTATGTTATATCTCTATAAAGAGATTGTTTTTGCACCAATCATTAATTAATTACACAAGTTCAATCTAATCAGTGCAATGACCTATAACTCTATTTCTTTTAGAATCTGGAAAATTATTTAAAATATGTTAAACTAGTGCTTGTTTAGCATATACTTAATCATGTCTACCAGACTAAACATTGTTTTCATAACATATTTCTACAAACAAGTGTTCATTAGAGTCAGTTTCTTTGTTAGGCCTTTTCTGAAAATACAGAACTACCTCTTCACTTCCATTGGATCCTTTTTAATTTCCTTATTTTGCATATAATTTTTCCAATTATCCTCCTGTTTCACTGGAGTATAATTAATTTTACTTCACGCAGTTCAATATGATGCACAAATCATTAATTTTTTTACCAGAGAAAAACAGTTTTTTTCTACCACTTCATAAGCAACACATCTAAGTAGAGCTCTTCATGTTAAGCCACTTTACAGTTTCAGATTTTACTAATTCCGTCCCTTTTTCCAGTAGAATAATTAATAGATCTGGCATCCTTTAGAAGAAGACAAAACTTTTCATTAGCATTTCTTCGAACTTGAATTAGAACGTCCACTCAAATATCTTTTTATTTACTAATCACTTGTTGACAGTCTCAACTCTTCCAGTTAAAGGATCCAGTTTGCTACGATTCCTTTTTGGAATTGTATATTAATATATTTATATTCCCGATTGTCACGTTTTCTTAAAAACTTACAAAAAAAACCCCCAAAATTCTCTGGTTGTGGTTCTCAAATTTCCATTCTCTCTCGCTCTACTTGTTTTTTTCCATTACTTAGGTGCTGAATGTTCTCTCTGTCAGCTGTCAATCACCCACAATCTCCTCTGTGAACATGCACACTTCATGTAAATGGCAATGAGAAGTTAGGCAGTAATAGCTGACACATTGTCGTCATTAGCAAAAAGAGAATGTTTTTACAAAGAACAACAGATATCACTATACTAAACAATTGTGAATTACAATAAAAAAGATAAAAATATTATAACTATCAGAATTTAGTAAGTATCAATCTCAAATGCTTTACAATCCATTTTAACTTATCAATATCAAGCACATTGCAAGTGCTTGATCATACATGTTACAAAATGAAAACTAATAATATACTAACAAAGAGAAAAAATTGTATATTAATATATTTATATTCCCGATTGTCACGTTTTCTTAAAAACTTCCAAAAAAAAAAAAAAAAAATTCTCCGGTTGCAGTTCTCAAATTTCCATTCTTTCTCTACTTGTTTTTTTCCGTTACTTATGTACCAAATGCTCTCTCTGTCAGCTGTCAATCACCCACAGTCTCCTCGGTGAACATGCACACTTCATGTAAATGGCAGGTGAGAAGTCAGGCAGTAATAGCTGACACATTGTCATCATTAGCGAAAAGAGAATGTTTTTACAAAGAACAACAGATATCACTATACTAAACAATTGTGAATTACAATAAAAACGATAAAAATATTACAACTAAAAAAATGTGACACCGTTTAGCAACTCGTATGGTAAAGTGTAACTTCTGTATCACTTCGACCTGTGTATTTTACATCTGGATCTACCTTCCCACTGATGAGACCTCAACAAAGGTCAAAACCGATCTGGGTAGTGACCCACCCATAATGTATAGCATGATACATGTCTGCAAGGAGATGTGCTTTACATTATGGGAAATACTAAGGAAAGTGATCAGAAGTTGCTCCATGAGTTGCCCCTATCATGAAAGGTTTGCTTTCGCTAGGATCTGCTGAAACTTTTATAGTTTCTATATATTTGGCTTTGAAATAATGTTGGATTCAATGTCCACTTAATTTATATAATTTTGCATCACCGAAGTGAAACCTTTTGGCTCTTTATTTCAGTGTGTGTGTGTGTGTATATAGAGTTTTTCAATAGATCATTTCCTGGATTCTTAAAGGGAGTAGTTAAGTCATTGCACCAATCAGAGAGAATAACACTAACATCCATGACATAAACATTAATAAAAATATCATTTACTATCACTTACAGTTGTTGCACATTTCATGATTCCTTTCACCACAAGAGTGGCATCTATTCCTTTGTGAGATGACATTGCTTGTCAGAGAATTGCTAACATAGACCTGTTTTTTGACCTCCTCTGGCTCAATTTTGTTGCCTTATTTAGTAATATTTGTCTGCTGCATTTACCAGTCTTAACTACCTCTCCATAAAGCTGAACTATTTATAATCCTGCTGTCTAAATAGTGAAGAGATCATCTTTCTAGGTGACCTTAACATCCCACTCCAGCTGGCTCCTCCTTTCAAATACCACTTACTAAAATGGATGAGATGTGGAAGTCTTGGCTATGAGCAGCAACCTAACACAAATTATATATCTACCTACTCAAATTCCTGATAACCCTCTTTACTATCCCACTATGCTTGATCATGTTCCAGTCCTCCTTCCATGTATAACATAGCATTCACATCTCTTTTTCACAGAATGCCTTTCCTCCAGCCATTCCTAACTTTGACTCTTTCGGAACTGCAAAGGTACTAAATGATAAGACCTTTGGAATTTCTACTCTTCCTTTCCAGTCTGACTGTTGCTTCCACTCCTCTGACACAAACACCTGCCCCAAGTAAGTCATAGAAATTGCTTTCACTGGCATGAAGGCTTCATTCCTCATTCTACCCAAAAATTTTTGCTTATTTTCCAAGCCCTGATTCAATGGAAAGTACAAAAGCATTTGAAGGGGAAAAAAATTCAGCTTTGCAATAAATGCAGAAGTTATCAGCAAATCTAAATCTGACTTCATAAAGACCAGTAGTAGAAACCTCGCCTGTCCAAATGGAAG
Organism: Typopeltis vanoorti; assembly: GCF_054136105.1. Classification (NCBI taxonomy): domain Eukaryota; kingdom Metazoa; phylum Arthropoda; class Arachnida; order Uropygi; family Thelyphonidae; genus Typopeltis; species Typopeltis vanoorti. Next base: position 55,026,357 of record NC_143570.1, on the reverse strand, counting down.
CTGTGCCTTCTATTCCCTTGCAGAGGCCATCACATGCAACTTCTGCTCATCTGCAATTTCACCAAACATGACCAAAGCAAATTTCCACTTAGCATAATAGCAACTGAGTACCACAAACCCACTGTTTATTGCAAATAAGACATTAGAGTATACTAAATAACTTGGATGCTAAAAAGTGTTCTGGTCCTAATAGCATCTTTCCAGTTGTGCTCCAGAACTATCCTGTGTTTTCTCCGCTACAATATTTACTTATTTACTTATCTCAGTGCTTGGACGTAATTGTATATCCAGATTCTTCTAGAAAAGAAAGAAGTCTACCTTCAAACCAATCACTATACTGCATCTATCAAGTTCTGCTATTACCGTAGCAGAACTTGATAGAATACAATGCTTATCACTGCCTATACACTTTTACATATGCTTTTTATATTCACATTGCTTCACACACATCATGCTGTACGAGAAGGTTCCAGAACTGGCATGTATATTTTTAGAATTTTTCTATTATAGTTGCCTTGGTATGCTACTTGAAAAACACAAGCTCTGCCAAGAAGTCCACATGTATATCTTTTATTAGTGCTTAAGTTAGTTATTAGTGAAACCTGGTTTAAATAGTAATGAAAGACAAACATATTGGGTTCTAGGCAGAGCTTGTGTCTTTTAAGTAGTGCTGATTTAACTCAGATGCTGAAGGTTATATTATCATAAGCTCACTGGAAACCTTTAAGTTTCTTTTTACATTTTGGCTATAAAATATGGATGTATCCATGATATCCTCTATTTGTAATATAATTAGAAGTTTTTATTTATACATGTACATATGAGAGTTCTTTTCTAGTCATCTGGAATTCAGCCTTCTGATTTATGTAGTGTAAAAAAAAAAAAAAACTTGGATCGCTCCATGTTTTAGCGTTTCTGGTCAAATGCTATCTATTTCATCTGACTTTTTCTGTTTGTGACTGATTTTTCTACCTCAAATAGTATTAAGGTAGAAATTCAAATTCTAAGGTATGCTCATTTACCTTCTATCTAAGGGGTATTTTTTTTACTACCCTCAAACATTTTGCCATGATATTTGTCTCCTGAATTTTTCCTTAAGTTTTTCCATGATTTTTGTTAACAGCTAGAGGTTTTAGTCCTCTGGTAATTCTTCATGGGGAGGCTGTTCCACAGAACTGAGATGGGTTAAATGAAAGATGACTCACAGTAGCAGGTTCAGTGAGTATCTACCAAACATCCCAACTATAAAAGGATGTTCAGCAGCTGTAGGCTGAGTTCCTGTAGATCTAGTAGAAATGGGAGGAGAATTGGTGGATTCTAGTTCTGCTGAACAGCTGCCACAGAAATATCTATAGAAGAAACAATGTGAAAACTGATCTTCTACAAGAAAGTGGTTGAAAAGACTCATTATTACATTTAATGGAATGAATGCAGCACAAAGAAACAATAAAATACATGTTTATTAGATTCTGTATTTCGTCCCTGTCACATTGACATCAGGGATACAATCTCAAAATTATAAAAGCACATAAAAATACTCAAAACAATAAGTAAAAAAAAATAAATTAAACTAAAAGCCTCTGAAGTGCTATGAGGGGGTGCCCTCTATGCATACCATTGGCTAGCCTTAGCTGTTGGTTGGGAGGCCTAAGAATTAGTTTAGCAAATCTTGGGAAGTTTAATACTACCATTTTTATTGAGGTTAGGCTGATTTAACAATTGGCTGTTGATTCTAAGGAAAGTCTTGCAAGTTTATATTTGTGTTCTTGCAAAGCATTGTAGTTTTCTTCCCCATTTGATTCTGTGCAAGGTATTCAAGGTATGGATGGTTACAGGAGTACATATCATCAGCTAGACCAGACTGACCAAAGTTATGGCAGTAGATGTATTTCTTATGTTCTTCTAGGCAGATCTTCCAGTTTGACCGTAATAAGATAATCAACAAGGAATCTTGTAAACGCTTCGAACAGATACGGGAGGAAGTAGATCCTTAGTGGACCAGATAAGGGTAATGAGACTGTTAGATGAGATTTGAAAGCAGTATAGTGATATTTTATTTATTTTTTTTTTATGTTCTGGCTAATTTTTCTGAGGTGCCTCAAATAAGGGGAATAAAAATAGCATTACTGTAGTCTGTTTGCAGGTAAAGATGCAAGGAGAAGGAAGGAAAAATCAATTTGTTAATCTTTGGATTGTAACCATTGGACAGACAGGTCTGGTGAGTAAATGAAAGTTCAGCTGAAAGGGATGTCTGGGAATAACACAAGTTGGAGGCTCTGTTGCCAATGGTTTTGATAACACCATACTGTTGAGAGGAGGGGGATGATGAGAAAGTATGTGTTATCTATCTGTGTGGGATGAGTTTTCTGTGAACTAAGAAAGAAAAGGTGCCATTGGGAAGATGTGTGATCATGCATCTTCATCAATAGGTATCCTCAAGGGGTGTACTGTTATTACATCCTGTACACCACTTGGGGGTACATGTCAGGAATTTGATGATTATCATCATCAGAAATCTAAATCAAGGACTCAATGTTCCAGTCATTCACTGCTCTATGGGAGAAAAATCTAGCTTTCACCCCTTTCTTAACCGCACACACTAACTTAATGTTTTTGTGCAGATTCGTGTTCCAGTCGATGCTCAAACTCCACATTCAATGTGCCAGCCGACAAATAGCAATTTTTACATCCTTTGTAGCACTCTGTGGTCATGTTTGGTGAGTGTAGTTTTAAAAAGTTGTAAAAATAATTAAAGTCAAGCAGCTTTGGCAGGTATACTGCAGACTCAACTATAGAAACATTATGGAAGAAAGGATGAAACATTTCGAAAACCAAACCAAACCTTGGAGTCTCAGTGGCAGACTCTGAATAAAACATTAATTCAGCTAGGGAGAAATGTAGTGAATTTGTCTGCAATTTTAGAAAAATAAGAATGCCTTAGCAAACATAAGAAGTTAAAGAAGCAGTCCTGGAAAAGAAGAAAGGCATACCGAAAGTTCCTAGCAAATAAGTCAGCAGATGTTCTAAAATAATGCAGACAGAAGTTCAAGAGAGCTATGTGTGAAAGTAGCGAAACAAAAGTCATTGGGAGACTTCAGTAAGAATATAGAAGCTAAATATCAGGAAGGTGGGAAAATGTTCTGGAAGCTATAGAAAAAGCTTAGAAATGGAGGAAAGAGTACTGTAAGAGGAATCAAAAATGATAAACTTGACATGAAAACTGAAGATAAGGATATTGCAGAGGTCTGGAGTAATTACTTTTAAGACTATTACAATGAAACAAGCAGTGACAGAAGCATAGATTTTCAAGAGAAATGCAAACAGGAGTGCATATTAGTACTTGAGGTAGAAAAAGCTATCAAAAGCCTGAAATGTGAAAAGGCTATAGTAGATGATATTTGACAAGAAATGTTCATATATGGAGATATAAAAATTTTGCAAGAGATAAACTGCATAATTCAATGGGCATGGTCAGAAAGTTGAATTCTTAGTATAATTGGAGCAAAGCTCTCTAATGGAGAACCTATAGAACAAGTGAAATATTTCAGCTATTTAGGCACAGTTTTTAGTGAAGTGATGGCAAATTAAATATTTACGTTGATAACAGAACAATCAAGAAGAATTGCCAGGAAGGTGTTGGCACCTTCTTGGCAATTCTCATAGAAGGGATGCGAGTTCTGTTCGCTACAAACTTGGCATTAACTAGGGCTACCTACTCACTGATGAGACCTCAATAAAGGTTTAAACCAGTCTGGGTAGTGACCTTCTCTCATAATGTAGAACAGCAATACAGCTCCTAGGAACTAAGTTCACATTATGGGTAGATATCAAGAATGGTGATCGGAGCTTGCTCCCCCTTACTATTTTTGCCTCAGTTTGCACTACCAAATGTATCAGGTGCTGCACTATCCATGTATTTGCTTATGCTTGGACTTGTTGAACTTCATATAGTTTCTATATTCGGCATGAAACTCTTTGAGTTTCTTATTCGGCTAAGAAACAATATGGGATGTAATATCCCTTAACTTAAATAAGTAAAACTACTATTTGAAGTATAATAGATTTAGTTTAATCCTTTATCCCAGTGAGAGCAAACAAAGTTTGCGCCTGAAATTATCTTCAGGACTAAATATATATAGTGTTGTACTATCTTATCCAGTAAGTAGTGCAACACCAAGGCAACTCGTGGCAAAGGTGGAGCAAGCTACCAGGCACTTCTAACCCAGTATCTCCCATAATGCAAAACACATTTCCTATGTGGATATGTATACTGTTATGCATTAAAGGGATTGGCCATCTACCCAGACTAGTTTCGACCTTTATTGAGGTCTCTTCAGTGGGAGCCAGGCCCAGAGCTGGAGATACCAGGCAGAAGCAGTAGCAAGTCATCTGTGCCTATGGGAGTTGCCAAAAGGTTTATCACCTTTTTTAAAAATTACTCTGGATTTAGAGAAAGATGTTGAAAATCGAGTTGCCTTGGTGTTGCACTACTTACTGGATAAGATAGTACAACACTATATATATTTAGTCCTGAAGATAATTTCAGGCGCAAACTTTGTTTGCTCTCACTGGGATAAAGGATTAAACTAAATCTATTATAGTCTAACCTAGTGATAAATAAATTTTCAACATCTACTATTTGAAGTTTTAGCATACACATGCACATTGCTCTGAATGCCTTACATTTAGAACATATATTAAAATTATAAGCAGACCAAGCTCTCATTTAGAGTTAAATTGACAGGCCATCCAATCTTTCACAAATCAGAAATTATTTGACGTTATGATATAGAAAAGGAATTACTCTTAAGTATTTTTTTACAACAGCTTCCCCAACAAAGATTGAGCTGCATTTTTGAAGGTCTTCACTCCTTTTAAATTTTGTTTTTCTTTGCTTTTCACAAGCTTGGAATGATTTTGAAGATTTGTAGTTAGAATTTTAATATTATTCAATAATTTTCAAATAAGATGACAATTTTTTGATTTGGTTGTTATTATTGCCTCAAGTTGAACAAATTGACTTCAAAAACTGCACAAACATTTTTATGCATTTTAAATCACTCTAGTGAAAGAAAAATATCTTAGAAAAAAACCTTACTGTTAATTCTTCTTCTGTTCTGTATCACATAAAAATCCATAATAAATGAAACGTATACATTTAATTTTATTTTAAAATAAGTTCACTTGAAATGAATTGCAAAGGAAGAAAATAGGAAATATTATTGCTTTTCTGTTTCTTTGAAGGAGACACAAGCATAAACATGAGTTGTATTGAACTCATCTTCTGTTAAAAAATGCTACAAAGAAAATAAGCTTTAAAACTGCACTCTCGTCCCATTCCTGTTGTGTACATGTGTGATAACAGGAGTCATGCTATACCGTGGTAAAAGTAGTATTTTCAGAGTATTGTTGAAAGCTAAATTTTGGTTGTTTCATATTGCATAGTTTTGATTTTATAGGTATTCTCCATGTATAATTTGAAACTTAAAATATACTTCTCTTTTTTCAGTTATGCGAAGGAAAACAATATATGAATATCACAGACTTGACATGAAAAGAGATGAGATAGCAGACAATACTGCTATTTACTTCACAGCATTGAGGAGTAAGTTTTCTTAATTATTCATCAGTGAAAATATTTTTTTTTTTTCAAGTATATCCCCCAGAAAAGTACTTCACATAGAAACACCAAACAGTAAAAATCACTGCTTTGAATTGGATTTAAACGGTATTGATTCGAACACAGATTGATAAGAAAATAACTATTTATTAACTTAAAAGCTAATATTTCGCTGCTATTATATCCAGCATCTTCAGAGCACACAAACAAAGTTTGTTACAAATGCAAGACAACCACAATTTGGTGTAACAGTGGGACTAGTATAAGTAATTGCAGCATGCAACACAAGACTAAAGTCCTAATACAGCAGCAGCAGCTAAGTTATAAAAAAAAAAAAAAAAAAACAGTAGTCCAGTTTTGAAAAAATATAGTAGTCCAAAGTTTTGAAAAAAATTAAATTAAATTAAAATAAATATTAATTTGGGTGCTGAACAAACACCAACTGCGCATCGTATGTAAACCTTATGTGAAATAAATTGGCAACTCTTATCCGTTCACCTAAGGACAGATTCACTCTTTTATCACATCCAGGAGTCTATGAAGTGCCTTGTTCTTGTCATCGAGCCTACTACAGACAGACAGGAAGAACTGTGGACATCCGCCTCAGTGAACACAAAAAATATATCCGGCACTTTTGCTATGGCAAGTCAGGTCTGGCAGACCATGCTTTGGATACCCCAGAACACAGGATCAATTGAAAAAAAAAAAAAAAAAAAAGTACTGCACAGAAGTTTCTACAAGTCAGAGAGGTTGTTCCTTGTATCAACAGAGGCCTTAAAACATTCTCCAAACCTTAACAAGTATGGCTGTATAAATCTACCAAAGATTTGGGAGACAGTCATCCAGACCAAATTAATATTTATTTATTTTTATTTTATTTTTTTCAAAACTTGGGACTACTGTCTTGTGTTGCACGCTGCAATTACTTATATTAGCCCCACTGTTACACAATATTGTGGTTGTCTTGCATTTGTAACAAACTTTGTTTGTGTGCTCTGAAGATGCTGGATATAATACCAGCGAAATATTAGCTTTTAAGTTAATAAATAGTTATTTTCTTATCAAAATCTGTGTTCGATTCAGTACCGTTTAAATCCAATTCAGCATGTGTGACGAACACATAAGCCTATCCACGTGATCAAATGGATAGTATCATCACTATTGAAACAACAGGATATTGGTTTGAATCTTTTGGAATGCCTACTCTGGCATGAATTCGAGTGAAATCTTCAGATGGCAGATGATTTTCATCACTACCCTGTCTCTTGTCAGCCTGAAGTGACTTGAAAAGGTGTTAAATTTGATCGCTACAGAGAGATTTTTGATTATCTACCCCTTAATCCACCTGCAGTATATTAAATATGCTATATATTACCAATCTTTCGTGATAAGATTAGTACAAATATTTCTCAAGTATTTTTTACATTGAGGTGCCATTGAGAATGTAGAAGAATTTCATCAATTAGCAGATATTTGCAATAATTTTTTAGCTAACAGAATATATTTAAACTTATATTTAATCATATCCTGAGCTTGAGTTTTTGTAGAGATTTCATAATTTGTGCTGATACTAATTGGACTTCTACGATGTTTTTTACTGATTTATAGAGATGATTTTGATAAAATTTATTACCTTAAGAATAGTAAGATCACCTTCTAGCACAAGAGCCTTCTTAACTTCTTCTGTAAGTATCTGTGAGGATAAATTTATGACCATGCTATCTTGTTGAAGTTGCAGTCAGAGTGTAGTGTGTTGATGCTGTTGTAGGATTTCCAATTTCTTCAAGTGCCTGCTTTTTTCTTTCTTTTTTTTATGCTGAAACTTCAGCAATATGATATAGAATTGTTCTCAGTTCAGGATTTAAAACATTAAATAGTTCATGTAAAGCCATTACAGTGCTGTTTAACTACATGAGCTCTATGTGAGTAGCTGAAAAAATTTGTTCCTGTAGGAACGCTAAATTCACATGATGGTAAATATATCATCCAGCCCAACAGTATGGTATTCTTAAAACACACAGGGCTATTTGTTCTAATGATGCAGCTCTTTCCACTGAACTTGAATCTCTTTACCATACTTTCCTGGCCAATGGCTACATCTCCTACAAAATAGATAAATTACTACATGGTCCTCTTACTTTAGCCTCCTTAAACACACAAGAAAAAACCACCATTATCCCTATTCCCTGTCTGAGGTACTTCTGGAAAGATAGCCTATGTACTAATAAAGCATAGCCTTTGCACCACATTCAAACATATAATATTAGCAACTCTGATCTGCTCTCCTAAGGATAAACTCCATCCTCTAGCATATTCTGGAGTGTGTAATGTTACATGTGACTGTGACTTGGCCTACTATGGACAGAAAGAAAGACCCATTAACATCTGCCTTGGAGAACAAAAAAAAATACATTTGCTATCATTATTATGGCAAGTCAGGACTGGTAGACCATACTTTAGACACCCCTTCACACAGGAGTAGATGAAAGAAAATGTGTTTTATGGAAGTCCTTACAGGTCAAAGAATATTTGAGTCAGCCATGGCTATGAAGCATTCTCCTAACCTGAACAAGTATGGTTATATTAATTTGCCAAACATTTGGGAGACTTATCTTAAAATCAATTCCTATATAGTTGTAATAATTCTTTTTTTACAACAATAGAGTGCCAAATTAAGAACTTAGATCTTTTATCCGTCACAATATGAATCGTTTCACTCACTCACTCATTGTCACATGTTAACCATAACATGTGTTTTGAAGATGCTAGTTTGCAATCCAGTGAAATAAAAGAAATAAATTATAAAAAAAGATGTTGATAAACATCTTTTTTTATAATTTATTTGGCTTCGTGTTGTAATATGAATAATGTTCAACACCTAAGCTTGTCTATCAGATGGAGATTTAAAGTTTTACAGTGACTCTACTGCATGATTCTGAGGGTTCAATTCTGGATGATTGGAGTAGAGTGCTCATGGTACTCATCTATAAAAAGGGAAATAAAATTGAATGTGAAAATTAGAGGAATTTCTCAGCTTTTCCTGGTAAGATTTATGCAGGTATACTTGAGAAACAGCTAAGAAAAATTGAGAGGAAGCTTAGAGAAGCACAAGCTGGATAAACAACCTGGATCCTAATAAACAAAGTTTATTAGAATCAGATTTTCAGTTTACAATAAATGGTCGAGAAATCTTGGGAATATAACAAGGATCTATATTTAAGTTATGGTGTAAATGGGGACATTATATTGATCAATATATATATATACAGGATGATCAAAATTAAAGTATCCCAGTTAAGGCCTTGTGATGCACCATCCAGTGATCCAAATGCTGCAAAACTTCGCAGGAATACATTGTGCATCATGCAGAAGCGATATCTGAGGAGATAAAAAAAAAAAAAGTAATTCCAAAATTCCAAAATTTGGTGTTTCAACCACCAGAGGGGTGTAAACATCAAATGCATGGGCTTTGCATATTATACAACTCAGCAAGTGCCAGGAAGGTTTTAAAAGATGGAAATGGGATTTTTTCCCTTGATTCTGGTTGTTAATACCATCCACAGTGATGACACTAACCTTGCCCTATTATGCTTTGCTCGTGAAGCTGTATTACCTATACAATTGCAATGCTGTTGCTGCACCCCTATGAATTTTGTTGCCCAAACAAATGTCAGTGAGGTCCACTATCTCCATTTGCTCTGTGATGATTGATTAGTCATTTTGTCAGGTTAGATCTGGCAGTGGTTGCAAACCGTCAGTTCACAAGTAAATGAAGTTGCTACTACCATTGTGGAGCAGGCCATGAATAACAGCATTTTTCTGCAGTGGATTTGCTATATCAAGACACGTGGATGTGCGTTAAACAACTCTGGAAAATTCTACAGAAGATTCTGCATTTCTACCCATTTAACATAACCCGGGCACAACTCCTGTTGAGCCCATGGGACTTTGAAAGTTGACTGACTTTAACATGCCTTGCTTGAGTGGAGTTGGACGCTGTGCTGTTGTGGATGATTTTGTGGGGAGATGAGGCTCACTTTTACCTGAATAAAGCCTTTCAGGGATACTTGAATTTTTGATCACCTTGTATATAGTCTATATTTGAGTTGCAAGCAGTTGGTTAGAAATCAAAAGGTAAAAGAAAATGGTTTGAGGTTACATCAGGTATGAGGCAAGGATGCACCATATCCACATGTATATGGATCACAATATGAAGGAAAGTGGTAATAAACCTTATATCAAAATGGGGGATGTTAATCTCAGCTCTTTACTTTATACAGATTGTTATACTTCTAAATAAATCTGGTACAAGTTTGCAGGATTTCCTGACTAAATTGAATAACTGCTGTAATAAATTTGGTATAAAAATAAGCAATAAAAGATAGACAGCTAAAATAGACAGAAACATTGAAAACATCAACTGCATTCTGAATGGAGAACCTGTAGAACAAGTAAAACATTCCAGCTATTTAATTAAATTTGGAATAGACAGCAAAGCTAGTATGGTAGGAAGCCATTTGAAAAAAAATGTGTGGAATAAGAGAGAATTTGATCAGAACACTGAACAAGTTCTTGGCAAGACAGTTTTCAAACCAGTTTATCTTGGATATGAGATCTGAGTTAGAAATAAAACACTTGATCAAAGATTGGAGACACAGATATGATAGTTCTGAGTAAATTAGAGAGTGAGCAGATGGCATTAATGGCAATATCGTATTTAAAAAAAAATGACAATATTAGGAAAGGACTTGACATTGTTAGCATTCAGGAATGTCTTAGCAGAACTAATCCCAGCTGGTACAGCCACTTGAAGAGAATAGGGGAGGAAAGGTTAACAAGACAAGTGTTCTTTGCCAGGATGGCATGAAAAAATCACAGAAGACCAAAGTATAGGTGGATTGATACAATAAAAAGTGCATTCCAAACACCTGTCGCCCATCTTAATAAGATTTTGGACCTCCTTTTGATGTGGTGACTGCAGCAATCCTGTGGGAGGACATACTTTCCACAGGCATATGATAGCAATCAACGGGAATTTTGGACCATTCTTCCTGTAGTCATGTAATGAAGTTCTGGACTGTTGTGAGACAGACATCCTTTGACCTCATCCAACACTCCAGTTCATCCCAGAGATGTTGCCTAAGGTTGTGATCAAGGCTGTGTGGAAGCCAGTCAAGTGCAGTGACATTCATGTCCACTAACCACGCAGTTACATCAGCAGCCTTATGACAGTGTGCATTGCTAAAAGAGCAAGACAATGCATTAGTGACACCCTTTGCACCTCTGAAGACAATGCTGCATGTTGGCAGGCAATGTGTGGCTTGCATATAGGCCTGCCTTGGAAACTCATGTTGTGAGCCTCTGTTCTGAATGTTTTTGTGCAGATTTGTGTTCCAAATCAATGCCTGGAACTTCACGTTCAGCATGTTAGCTAAGGAATGCAGTTTTTACATATTATCCTTCATAGCAACCCTAAGATCACATTTGTTGAGTGTGGTGAGTCATCCACTGTGGGTAGCGATTGCAATTGACTCCCTGCACTTCCATCTCAGTATGGTATCAGTGATTGTTGACCTTGAATGGCCCAATTTTTCAATAAATTGCCAAACAGATAGGCCAGCTTGAGAGTATCATATTCCTCCAATTTATACTGGCTACAAACGTGACTCATTACATGATATAATCTTTTCCCATTGCCTAAGCAGTATCAGATACTATTAGAAAAATATCAGATATTTTTGTTGATGTTACAAATCAGCCTCTAAAGTATTCTGGTTCTGATGATTTTTCTATAGTTGTCTTCAGACTTTATGCCTGTCCTCTGTCATCTCTACAATCTTCTCTACTCAGCTAGCACATTGACGCATGCATATATCCAACCTATTCAAAAAAAAAAAAAAAGTCTGCCATCCAACTATCAAGCAATCACCATCACCTCTTCAGAATAATGAAGAAAGTCATCAACATTGAACTTCTCCACTACCTAGAGGCTCACCAGTTAATCAGCAACTTCTGGTATGGATTCTGCCAATCAAAATCCATGGCTGACTTTTTAGCCTATATCACCTACTTACTTTTCAGATTTCTCTGAAAAGGTTCAGAGAAATCTGCTGTCGCTCTTGACATTTCCAGTGCTTTCATCATGTTAAGCATTGAGGCCTGCTAAACAAAATACTTTTTTTGATATATGGGTCATCCTCTGATTGAATGGCCAACTTTCTCTCTCTCTGATCATTCGCTGTGTCATGGTGGATGGTCCCCTCTCTTCAAGCATTTGCCACCAATGCAGGTGTGCAGGGCTCTGTTGTATTACCTACTTTCTTTCTGTTATTCATTCATCACTCATTAATTCCATCCATAGTTTGGCTAATGATAGCCAAACTCATCTCTCCATTAACCATTACTATTGCATGATAGTTCTGGTATGGTTCTGCTATTGCTTTGATTATTTTCAAGGATATGTCATAATAACTGAGAATTTTGAACATCCTTTATCCGTTGATTGAATCAAAGGCTTCGAGAAATCAATGAAGTTTAAGATTAAGGGAATGTTTATCTCTTGCTCCTCCTAGACTATACAAATTCCAAATTTGCCCATCATTAGAATACCATTCACATGTTTTGTGGTGGTGCATCTGAAAAACCTACCTAAAAATGCTCAGTGCTTTTTGTCTAGAGGAGAGTAATTTGACTCATAGATGATCCCTCTCACCCAGACTTACTTTTGCCTCTATTCTCACAGATGCACTGTTTCAGCACTGTCTTTTCTACAAGTTTTGGTAGGCCCAAAATTCTTTTGGGCCTACCAAAACAAAAGAAACAGCTGACCAGCATCCCTTTTCAGTACAGCTGAAAACGGATGCTGGTCAGCTGTCCTGCTTCATCTCTTCCTCATTTATTCTATCCACTTCTGTCCTCTGGAATAGCCTTCCTCATGAAGTGTTTCCCATAAACTATGATATCTTCAGCTATTTATGAGGAATGTCAATAGATTTCTTCATTTTCAATCCTTAGCTGCCCACCACATTTGGCACTTATTATGCTTTTATGTTCTTCAACCTCTTGTGTATGGATTCATTATTTAAAAAAAAGTTTACGGATGTGCTATTCTGATATACCTGGTGGTCTTATCTGTCTTGATAATTTTAGACAACTAGATGGATAGACATAACTTATCAGTTACTAAAGAACGTATTAAATATTGAAATATGTACTTTGTTTGTTAACATTTTGCTTTGTCCAATTAGTAATTTGTTGACTTGTAATTTTAAAGCATGCCTGTCATTTGACGACTGTGAATCCTGTGTATCTGCAAATATTAGCTTCCAGTGTATGTGGTGTACTGACCTTCACATATGTTCTGATGGTGTATACCGTAATAGACAAAAATGGGTGAACAGTGGCTGTGCTCAACAGGTAAGTATCAACTCATTTTTTATTATTTTATTTTATAATGAAAATACAGTTGGGTGTACTCATTATATCATTGTGTAGGCTTCTGTGGAGAAAGGACATACTAGAATTGTTTTCTGCCAGTATTACTCCACAAGTAAGAACCAGATGGAATAAATACTATTTTGTGACTAAATAAACGCCTAAAACCACAGTAATAGGTTTTTTAATACGTAAATATTTCGACCTAAGTGTCTTATGACATCGTCAGTACAGTTGGGAACAATACTAGGAATAACATACAGATAGGGTGCATGAATACAATGGAATCCAAATGCATGCAGCAGCACTTTCTACTGTTTAAAAAAAAAAAAAAAAAAAACATTAGATTACATTAAAATTAAAATTGAATTATTTTACACAATTTTGTATGACAATTTCCCATACTTTAGGAATGGCAAGGACATCATTGTGGTTTAGATTGAGTCTGTGAAGTACGGCTTCAGCACTTTCTTTATATAAATGTTCATGTTTGTATGAAGATCTGTGTAGAAGTTTGGTCTTTTCCCAGTGGATCCTATGGTTTGGGTTTTCAACTCCATGTTGGGAGAGGCCAGATTTCTACGGCTTGATGAGATGGATGTGGTCTTGATGTTCAGAGATGCGTTTAAGAAGTTCTTTATATAATCAAATACTATTTTATTGTCTACTGTACTAGTTTTGTGAAAATTCTTGTTTAACATCATCAAGAAAAATATGTGAGTGGAAAAAAAAAATAAAGAATGGTTATAACAGGTACATAATGAAAATATTTGAACAAGAATAATAATGGAAAGCTTGCATTAGTTATGGCATTATTTGCTGGTTCATGGTCTACTGCATACTACATGCATGTCGTGTTGAATTAGAGAAGATCATGCTTAATGTAAAATCATCTCTTGTTTTTTGTTGCACTGTTAATGATGTTTGATAATTTCAGATGATTCTTTGAACACTTGTGAGAAAAATCTATAATCTATGTGAAACATTTTTGTTTGTTACTGTAATATTTGATGTTTGGTTTCAATTGTGTGTGTGTGTGTGTGTGCTGACAGTCCTGTTTTGTGTTTCCTTTCATTCTCAACATCCTTGATGTGTTCAGATTGATGTACCTAACCACAGCTCTGACTGATCTTGTAGATACATAGTTTTTTAAGAGATGGATGGGAAGGTTTCAGGAGATTAGATATCTTGGTCATAAGGTAGTAGAAGGCAACCATTACATTTTGTTGATGCATTATCCTTGATATTTTTATCTGTGACTGATTGTATATAGGGGAGAATGACTGTTCCTCTGAAATCTTGTTTTTCATGTTCATCTGACTGTCTTGTAGGTTGACAGAGAATTTTGTTGACTAACATTTCTATTGTAACCATTCTTTGTTAGGATGGTGCTGCTCAGTTAATTTAACTATTGGTTTCTTTTATCTACCAGTGGAGATTCTGTAAGCTCTATCATGTAGGAAACAAATAATACCTATTTTCTGCACCTGGTGGTGATGGGATGTGTGTACAAGTAACATCCGGTTTTTGTTGGCTTTCTATATACTCAGAAATTGAGTGTGTCCAAATTTGGTAGAAGCCTGTTTACCTCCATTTCCACACTGAATTTAATCCAAGGGTAAATGCTATTGAGCAATTCTTCCACTTGAGTAATAGAGCCGAGCCGAATGATGAAAACATCGTCAACATATCAGAGTCAAGTTTTAGGTTATTTTCCATGGTATTGAATGGCTTTTCTTCGGACCACTCCACAAACAGATTTGCCAATAAGGAAAAAAGGGAAAAGCTCATTGCTAATCTTTTCTTCAGTTAAAAATATTCTTCTTGAAATTTGAAAAAGTGCTATGATACAATGTTTAAAGAGAGCTACGGTGTCTAGTGGAAAGAGGTCTTGTAGTGACTGTATGGTTTCTGTTCTTGGTACATAGGTGAACAGATTAATGATGTCAAGGCTTGCAATAGATCAGTAGGCTTTATTACAATGCCTTTGGTACATTCTATGAAGTGTGTTGTTTATAAAAGATGTTATTTTGCCGATGAGGGAGCTGCAGGCTTGTTATACATCTGGATAGGCAATGAAGTTGGAGAATGCAATATCATTGATGTTGCATTCTCCAACTTCAACGCAGACTGCAGGAATTTGGCCTAAATGCTAGAATTCCATGAAAAAAGCCATTTTTATCTCTCAAACAAAGGTTGAATAGGTTAAACTGGGCTAAAACCCATGTTAACTGGACAGTGGAACAATGGGACAGTATTATTTGGATGATGAGACCAAAATCTTCCTGTTTGGTAGTGATGGCATAAAATACGTAAGGAGAAGAATCGGAAAAGATTTGCATCCTGATTGCATTATACCTACTGTGAAACACCCACTTAGTGTTATGATTTGGGGTTGTATGACATCAAAAGGTGTGGGCAGAATTTGCCTGATTAGTGGGAATATAAATGCCCAAAAATACATAAATGAAATACTTGAGCCCAAACTGAAGCCTTCTGCACGTGATCTTTTCCAAGATAATGAAGCGTTTATATTTCAACAGGATTCAGCTCCATGTCATGTTGCTGCTGTGTGCAAAAAGTGGCTTCAAGATAATCATATTCCACTGCTGGAATGGCCTGGGAATAGCCCAGACCTTAACCCAATCAAAAATCTATGGAGCTGACTAAAGAAACTTGTTAGTCAGAAGCAACCCAGCAATAAAATCCAATTAATAGAAGCAATAATTCAATCTTGGTTTCACATAACAGCTGCAGAACTAAAAAACTTGATTCACTCCATGGGAAGGCATTGTAAGGCCGTAATTAACGCTAAAGGTTACCCAACTAAGTATTAACTCACATTGTGAGAATATTTGTATATCTCGTTTTTTCTGTGTTTAACTTTTCTTCTTTATAACTGCTGTTCTAATAAAAAAAAAAATCCTTCATAAAAGTTATTGCATTACATTCTTGATTAAATTATCTTTCCATTGCTATATAATTTTATGATATTACTCAAAAAAAAAAAGTGGTGTTATGAGCCATCAAACCTCAGAAATACACATTTTCCAAAAGGTTTCCACAATTTTGACCACTAGAGTACTTCATCTTGAGGAATTTCATCCTTGTTAATTAAATTTTTCTTTGCATAGACTGAACTGTGATTGGCTGTATAATTGCTTCAGAATTTGTAAATTTTGACTGTTTTTCAGACATATACTATGCTCTACCTGTTAATGTGAACATTAACTAGTTCAGAAATAATATTTTTTACGTACTTTAACAATGTGATTTAGTTAATGTTGACACTAACTAGGGAATGTTAACATTGACAACTTTTGAACATTAGCATGAACATATATATTTTTATTTTTTGTTATATTTTACATAGTCTGGAAATCTTTCTCTAGAGACCAAACTTTTCAAGCCACTTCAGGTCTCCAATAAGCCTAGGTGTAGTCTGATGCCAGGTGATGAAATTCATCTACCACCTAAACTTTTTAATATGTGCTGCTGAGCATATTTTAACTTTTTTTAAAAAAAAAAGTTCATATTAAAACTATCTCATACTTAAATTCAAAAGTCACTTCAAGCTGAATTTGTTAGCACATGA
Organism: Typopeltis vanoorti; assembly: GCF_054136105.1. Classification (NCBI taxonomy): domain Eukaryota; kingdom Metazoa; phylum Arthropoda; class Arachnida; order Uropygi; family Thelyphonidae; genus Typopeltis; species Typopeltis vanoorti. Next base: position 55,009,708 of record NC_143570.1, on the reverse strand, counting down.
ATGTTAACTTAGTGCAGCTGTCATATTAAAGTGGAAGTGTTGCCATTGTGACATGCAAAAAGATTAAATGTGTAATGTTTGTGGTAATTGGCTGCTGAAAACTAGCTACTCAAAATATGCCTACAACTACAAAAATTAGGCAGGTTTGAAACTGTTAACTAAATGGTGCTGGAATTGAGCATCCTGGCTCTTACCATTTTTATATAAAATTTGGTTGGAGCTTAATTTTAAGTGTCAATGAATCTCTTACCTGTTCTTTAAGTAATGATGATGAAGATAGACAAACCTTATAGTGATTAAATGTTTCCTGATTCAAGATCTTCCATAATCTCCTTACTATTCTTTAGTAGGGTAACCATATATTCTCTCTAATAAGAAAGATCTCACTTCAGTTAACCTTGCATTTTGATAATACCGATATAACCTGGACAAGATTAAATTGCTCTTCTTGTGCCAATTTAGTATCTTGCTTTTCCTGGCACTAATACATAATCTACAGCCTTAAAAAAAATTAGGTGACCTTGCTGTTCCAGACACCCTTCTCACCTGTACATCTTTCACATCTAAGTACATAAAAACACTAGCAGTTGCTAGTTATTCTCTGTGGAGGTTAAGACTGTTCCAGTCTTAACCTCCACAGAGACTGAGGACACATGAAAGTCTTGAGTACTGTTCCAGTACTCAAGACTTTCATGTGTCCTTGTTCTCGAACAACATTGGCAAGGATCCTGCGTAATTGATACCCGCCAAAAGAATATCTTATTGTGTTCTACCATCATGTATATGAATTTCAGCTAGTACAGAATAATTTGGTTTAAACCTTAAATTGTTCATTCAACATCTTGGTAGATATGTTAAAAGGAAGGACTATGTCAGTGCAGTAATCAGTAGTTGGAAACTTAAAATCGCTAAACAGCTAAAATTTTAATTGAATATCCTCTGTTCAGAATTATTCCTGTTTTTCTCCTTTAACTAATATCTCTTTAGAATAAATGCTAACTCTTTTAGTCCATCTATTTGAAAACCTACTTCACCGAATTATCATAATTGAATTGGTATAATCCATTCTGTTTAGACGAGATGCTCTCCTCCTCTTTACACTTCCACGAGTCTGATCCATTAAATTTTTTCAGTCTCTCACAGTAGGTTTTCTTTGCAGGTTTCCCTTTTTTAGAGATCTGAAATTGTATGAACCAGTGAACATTCTTCTTCTACCATTTCATTTTTGTTTTGACCTCTTAAAAAGAGATGCCTGCATTTTCCTTTTTGAGATGAATTAGTCTTGTTTGAGTAATTATAGTATCAGTTATGGCTGTAGGCTTTGTTCAATCCATTTGATGAAATTTTTTTTTGTGTATGAGGTAGAGAGTAATTTTAATTCATCTCTTGATGACAGGATAGGTTGGAACCTTCTCTTGTATATATGAGTACGTTATACATCCTTCATTCTTTGGTAACCTTGTTGGAAAAATAGATCTACATTGTACTTCACCATAAGATCTATTTATTGCCTACCACAAGGAAAGTAAGTCTGCGCAGTTAGCCTAGTGGCTTTGCACTTCGCAACCATATGCCTGGGGAAGGAGTGTCCTAGGTTCGATTCCCATCGCCGACGTGAGGAGCTAAAGGATCTTCCTCAGCCATAGCCAAATTAGCCAGTCTTGGGCATGTACAGCAGGATTTTTTCTGCCAGTTTATCTGGGGTTTTTTCATCCTGCAAACTGGCCCCGTGAACACACAGGGATACAGACAGGAATACTTATAGGCATAGGGGGTTACCATCCTATCCTCGTACTTTGGTTACGAAATCCAAGCATGCTTGGAAGATTGGGGGCCTTAAAGGCCAGTTAAAGCCATTGAGATAGATAGATAGACAAGGAAGGTATAGACAGAACTTCAGAGGTATATTAAAGTTAGGCAAATAAAATACTACCATAAGGAAAATGATTTGATCTATGGTTTAATCTAACAGCAATATAAATGTGTAAGCAATTCAGATTTCATTTTGATGCTAAAATCTGAATTGCTTTGTTCTGTCTTTTTTAAATCGAATTAACTTTTCTTACAAAGTCTTTTTTTTTTTCACTCACGTGTTTTATTAATTTACCATCCTTCTCTATTGGAAAGAAATTATAACAGAAGCCGACTCATCAGCTTCTTAATGGTCAACTATTCATCACTTGCACCCTTCACTCTGTGATTAAAGCTAAAGCCATCAGTTAGAAAGCTGACTTGACTGGTGGTTCAGTCGGCTTTCTAACGGACTTTAGAATGTGCATAAAGGTGAATTTTCTTTGCTTGAGAGATGACAAGGTGAAATTTCTCGTTACAAGGATTCAGAGAGATCTGTTTTAATTTAAAATAAGCTTCTTTACAAGTTACAAGGATTCAGAGAGATCTGTTTTAATTTAAAATAAGCTTCTTTACAATAAAGCAGAAAGGATTTAAAATGAAGTAATGTAATTAAATTTCATTTTCGTTCTTTCATTTCTAGATTTATAAGATACATTTATTATATATAGTTTTCATCAGAATTCTTCACCTTAAATTTTATAAGGCGTCATTGAATAGGTATTTGTTATATATTGGGTTTCTTTTGATGTGCTGAAAAGATATAATGAACTCAAGTGGGTTTGAGTGTATCTTAATTTTTTTTTTTTTATTATTATTATTTCCTATAGAAAAAAACTGAGAATTGTTCAGAAGATTCATCATCATTTCCTATAGGTAAGATAACTGGAATACTTTCAATTTTTAAGAGATTTACAAGGGTGGTCTGAAAAGTTTTCAGCCTCGACCATAGATGGCAACACTCGGCACAATTTTTTTTTTCTAAGTTATTACATCTGTCATAAGCATCCGTGTGAAATTGCAAGTCATTCTATCAAGTTAGTTTGTTTTATACAGCTGTATGAAGCAAAAGTGTCGTCTCCCTTGAAATGGATAAAATTGAGTATCATGCGGTTATAGAATTCTTTGTAAAAGAAGGTTTAATGCCAAAAGAAATTCATTCAAAGTTCACAAAAGTTTATGGGCACCCTTCTCCTTCATTTCGACAATTAAGAAATGGGCTACCTAGTTTAAATGTGGCATCCCATTTCTTAATTTACCATCCTTGAAGTTGATCCACATGAAGGAAATTCAAAAAGTGTAACAACACCAGAAATCATTGATCAAGTGCACGATATGGTATTGGATGACAGGTGAGTCAAAGTGCATGAAATTGCTGAGACTATAGGCATTTCAAAAGAACATGTAGGATATATTTTGCATGAAGAATTGCAAATGAAAAAGCTTTGTGCAAGATGGGTGCCATGTTTGCTCACAGCAGATCAAAAACGCACTCGCATGAAAATCTGAACAGTACTTGGAGCATTTTAACAAGAATAAAGCTGATTTTGTGCGTTGATTTATTATTATGGATGAGACTTGGATTCACTATTATACACCAGAATCCAAACAACAGTCAAAACAATGAACAGAAGGCAGTTGTTCAGCACCAAGAAGACAAAGTCTATTCCATCAGCAGGAAAGGTCATGGCATTTTGTTTATTAATTATCTTGAAAAGGGTAAAAAAAAAAAAAAACCGGGGAATATTATTCCAATCTTTTAATAACCAGGCTAGACGAAAAAATTCGTGAGAAAAGAGCTGGTTTACAGAAGAAAAAAAAATCATCTTTCATCAGGACAATGCACCTGCCCACAAAGGTGTTTTGGCAATCGGAAAATTAAGGGATCTGCTCTATGAATTGTTGGAACATCCACCCTGTTCCCTAGATTCTGCTCCCTCTGATTTCTATCTCTTCCCAAAACCAAAACTCTTTCTCAGTGGTCAGCGTTTTTCTTCGAATCAAGAGGTGATTGCAGCTATAGAGGGGTATTTTGCAGATCTTACTGAGAATTATCCCTGTGATGGGATAATTGCACTGGAGCATCGCTGGAATAAAGTATTAGTCTTAAGGGAGATTATGTTGAAAAATAAAAATAATTTTGAAATTATAAAATTCGTTTTTTCATTGTTAGGCCGAGAACTTTTCAGACCACCCTCGTACAGTCTTTTTATTCTTGTGGAATATACTCTTCATACACCTAATGACTGTTCAGACATTCTTGATTATGATGCATATAGCACCTGTAGATTTGCATTTTTATCAAGTAATTTTTATAGAATATAAAAATTACTTGATAAAAATATCAAGAATTTGTCATTAAATAATTTTTTTGTGATTATTTCACATATTTCAGTGAAGTATTTTCAGAATCATAAATTATAGCAATTATAGCTTTTTTAAATTTATTAATGGGAAAGTAATGTAGCATCATTGTATAATATAACTAGAAACAAGAGAACTTTGTTGATATCATGAAAAAAGACTATATAGCTTGTTTAGTATTAATGAAAATATTAATATTGCTTAATTTTGGTGTAAATGTCACTTGACAGCCTTTGCTTTTTATCAGATGGATTGTAAGTTATCAGTGTTCTCTCCTCCCAAAATAATTTTAAAAAAAATTAAATTAAATAAAAATTCTTTCTCTCTCGTTATCAGCTTTGCTTTTAAGGCACTCTAGATATGTTAGTTTTCAGTGTTTCTTTTCAACAAGAGGGTTGTTAAGATTAACTATATATAATCTGGATATAATCTGCTTGGTTGGCTGACTGAATAGCATACCTGCTCCACCAAATAGCAGGTTTGAATACCACTGTTGGCATGGATAATTATGAATACCTTTAGGTGGGAAATGAATTCCTATGTCCAGTGACACCACAATGATACTTGTAGGAGGTCTGAAATGGTTTGAGAAGTTCCATGTTTGATCTCTACAGAAATGTTGCTGGATTATATAATTAAAAATTAATTAATTAAAAAATATACCCCACTTAGGCTTACTAATGCATTATAATGTGACTCCCACATCAAAAAAAAAAAAAATTAAATCAATAGTATATTCAAAATGTTAACTAAAATTGTTACTCTAATATTTATGTTTAAGCAATAGCAAAATATTTTGCCATTACTTAAATTTGAATGCTCTGTTGAACTTGTATTTCTGATTTATACCTAATTCAGAAGCAAAATAAAATAATAAATATGAATACTAGTCTAAATGTTAAATATTTTCTTCTTTGTTTATGCAAAATATTCTATTTAGCTTAATAAATAAGTAATCTCTCAATTATCTAGCCTTCGATTAACTAACCCTTGAATGGGTTAGAATTTCAAATGACATCTGGTACTGCAAGATGTAAATGTACTTTCAGATATCTAACCTGCAAATTGTTTTCCCACTATAGTTGAATAATTGAGGGATTATTGTCCCATGAAAAACTATTTTGCAGCAACCTTAAATCATGAGGCTATGAAAAATTGTAGCAAGATATTTGGCCTGCTTGTAATGAATAATCTAGATGAATATTAGAAAGAAGTTGTAAATAAAAGAATTAAAACAAATTAACATTCATCTGTTAATAACTCTTCTCTCATCATCCTTCCTCAGCTTGTTTCTGTCTTTAGCTAATATCTTCCATTTCATATCAAACTTTTTAGATAATTCTTCCATCTTCTTCTTTAGTGACCTTTCCTTTACTTGGTACCACTCAGTGCTAATTTTATCCATCTTTTAATCTAATAATATGGCCAGCCCATCTCTATTTACATAATTCACAGTCTTTCACAATATCCACTACTCCAATCTATTCTGCATTAGCTTAAAGCAAACATGATGGTACAGCATGATGAAATTTCATTCCAGCTATGATATTGCCTGGTTAAACAACAGCTCTACTGTTTTCATCAGGGAATCAAGACAAACGGTCAATCAGCTATTGTAACAAAATCCTCAGAAGAATTGAATATAGGCATCATTACACATAAGTACCAACAGAGGAGAGATTGAACTGGCAGAACAACAAGAGAAGTACCATGCTGACATAATTGATATCATTGACACAAAGAAGACAAACATGTGAGATCCTGCTAAATAATAAATACAGGATGTTATATTTGGCCCATAATGATAAAGAAAAGAGAAGTAATAGTATTTAACAGAAAACATGAAGATTAACATCTTAATTGAAAGGCAATTTCAAGGAAAATTATGTGCGAACATTACAAAATGGGGAATTATTTGTTATGTTCCCACAGAAGGTTCTTAGGAGGAAGTGGAAGAATTTTTCAAGTTGTCAGAGAAGGGAGCTGATATAAAGAACATAGAAAAGCTGGTCCTTGAGTGATATTACAACAGTATATCTCAAACATACAGAAATGTTTGGAAATTTTTGGTAAAAAGAGTAAAACTACTAATAAGTGCCTGATGAATTTCTGTTCAGGACACAGACTTATCATCACTAACACCATGTTTCAAGATAAAAATATGCACAAATTCATATGGAGAGAAGACACAAAAGTGTTATGGACTATAATATTGACTCTGATATCTTCATGCTGGTTCAGGGGATTTACAATTGGAAATTATCAACATTCTTCAAGCAGGATAAAAATGAATATTGCATTGAAAAGAACAAAATATAAGAAAATTTTAAAAAGAATTAAATTTCAATAGCTTTTATGGGTGAACTGTAGTCATGTATATAAACACTATTTTAAGAAAAAAATAAGTGTGAAAACAAGCACCAAACCTTGGGATCCTAGTTGCAGACTCTGGTGAAAACCTTAATTGATTCAGCTAAGGAGGCATATGATAAAGTCATCTGCTAGGATAGAAAAATCAAAACTTCATGATTGATGCAAGAAGTTAGAGGCAGTCCTGGAAAAGAAAGCATATTGAAAATTTCTAGCAAGTAATCTGCCACGGATCCCCTAAGAGAATGTGGAGAAAAATTTAAGGCATCAAAATTATGTGTTGAAGTAGATAAACAAGAAGTAATGGGATGACTAAGTGTATGTGGGAAAATGTTCTGCAGGCTATTGAAAAAGTTTAGAATTGGAGGAAAAAGTCAGTAAAAAAAAAAAAAAATCAGATGATAAACATGACATTAAAACTGAAACTAAAGATATTCTGGATGTCTGAAGTAATTATAAAAAAAAATTGCTAAACGAAACAAGCAGTGCCGCTACAGCGGTAGAAAATATTCAAGACGAATGCAGTCAGTAATACATATCAGAGATAGGAAAAGCTGTTATAAACCTTAAATGTGGAAAGTCAGCTAGAGTAGATATTTGATCAAATATGGAGGTATAAATCTTTTTACAATGACTGTACTGAATAATTCAGAAAGCCTGGTCTGAAGATTGAATTCTGGATGATAGGTACTATGAGAGCACTATACCAGTCTATAAAAAGCGAAATAAAATTGAATGTGAGAAACCTTATACATATTACAGTTATGAACAAACTGTACACGAAATTTAGCTTCATGTAAATGTCAAGACTTGATTTGGTTTGGTCAAGTATGACAGATTAAATCCAGCAATGTTTCCATTTTTTACTGGCATGGAAATGAAGAGAGAAAAGATTGGATTTAAAATTCTGCATCAAAACTCTCAGAAATGATTACAAATGAACATCTACTTTTACTGTGAAATTACTCAGTTTATGTGAAGAAGTATAATTGTGTTTCCTGCCTCCACTAACTAAAAAACTTCAGAATTGTTTTAATATTTATAGTTGAAGTCTTGCATTAATTTTTTTTAATAAATCAATATATTTTCCAGATTTAAAGCAATGAAATATTTTGACAACAATGATTTAATACTGTTTGCTGAGATTTTGCAAACTGTGCTTTATGAAACTTAAATATATAGTTAATTTTTTTTCTAGTAACTGGTGAAACATCATCGGTGTCATATTCAACACATTCATCTCTCTCATCTCAAGGAACCTCATTTACTCCCATAAGTACCAAGAATTTAAATGAACATACATCTACTTTGTCATCAGGTGATTTATATTCACACCCACAAGTTGAATCAGGTGATCAGAATGCTGAGACAGTACATAGTGCTCGAGGTAATTTTCTTTTCTATATTAAAAAAATTGCTCTCATGATCAGAAATGATTACTTGTTAATCAGTTCAGAAACTTCTGAAATGATTAAGAAGAATAGAGTGCATTTGATCTGAAATGAATGTGGAAGCAAATTATAAATTTATCCATCCTATTTGACTGGCTACATTTCCCCTCTACAACAACCTATATGCTTTGGAATTTGGGTTCAGATTCCAGTATGGATGTTTTGTAAGTCATCATCATGCTTTTCAAGGATTTAGGTCTAGAGTGGCCTGTTCCAACCTTAGAAGTCATCGTTGAATCTCTTTAAAACAAAGATTATCAATCTTTGTTTTCATTCTTTTAATGTGTTTTCCATCCATTTATGTTTGTATTTTTAAATTTTTTCTATTACACTGATTCCTGGTCTAATTCTTTTCATTTCAGCTCTTATTAATGTTCATTTGTCTTTTTGTTTTATTGTTCAGATTTCACTTCCATGCAATAGGGCTGATGTATTGTATACTTTGTCTGGTTTATTTTTGAACTAGGTTAGGTTTAACCACCCAACTGGCCAGGACGTATATATACGTATAAGTTACCAGGGATTGCGAAGTTAATATTAAAATTGTAATACCATTGATATTACATTGAAATATGCGATGGATACGAAGTGTAGAGGAGTGATGTATTTTATCCATATTGACGGTGCCGTGGTTAAATATAGCATTTATTACACCTGTTATTTTTAAATATTTTACAATTTTTAGATTTATACCTTTATCATTTTCATACGTAATCATACATCCTTGGTAGTTAAATGAGTTCACCTGTTCTAAAATCTTGTTGTTTATTAATATTTTAGTTCTTATTGGATCTTGTCCTTTAAAGGCCATCGTTTTTGATTTTTCTGTTGATATTATCATTACATAATCTTTAGCTATCTCATTTAAATTTAAAATATCTTTCTGTGAGTTATCTTTAGAATTTATAATTATTATTTGGTCATCAGCAAAAAGGAAAGTGTTCAAGTTCAGAGTAGGAGAAATTTTAATACTTTGATGGAAATTTTTATTCCGTTTTGTTATTATTTTATTTAGATAAATATTAAAAACAGTGTTGCTGAAAGGGGACATCCCTGTCGGACTCCTTGGTTTATCTCTCTCGGATATGATAGGTCATATTTTAATCTTATTTGTATTTGATTATTTTCATATATACTTACGATAGCTTTTAGAATATTATTTGGCATTTGTCTTTCTTTTAATATGTTAAATAAAGTACTTTTAACTTTATCAAATGCTTTTTCAAAGTCAATAAATATAATATGTGTTTCTAAATTGTATTCTCTTCTTTTCTCCATTATTAATTTTAGGCAAAAGGCCATGTATATATCGTTCTTTTCTAAATTCATTTTGCACTTCTAAAATAAAGCTTTCAGGATATTTTATTGGTTTGTTATTTAAAATTCTGCTATATATTTTATAATAGGAATTTAGAATACTTATACCTCTATACTTTTTAGAGTCATCTCTACTACTTTTTTAAAGATAGGGATCGCTATTGTTTTTTTTCCTATTCTGTTGGTGGGTTGCTTGTTGAATAGATTTTATTTAAAAATAATGTCTTTCTTTGAACCTTATTCTTGCATATTTTATAATTCTGAACCTAACTTATATCCTCCATGTAATTTTCCATTTCTTATTTCTTTCAGGCTGATTTCTAATTCTTTAGTTATTTCCTTTTCATTTTCATTAAATGTTTGCCAATTTTCTTTTTTAAAATATTTATCTGTCCACAATCCTGTATAGAAATTTAGAAATTCTTCTAATTTCAATTCGGTGTTTAATTTTACATTTTCTTTAGTATCTGTATTTAAATGTTTCAAAAGTTTATATACATTGGATCTTATTTTATATAAATCATGTTCTAAAGTAGAAACAAATTTGTTCGATGATTCTCTGTCTTTTTCTGACTTCTCTTTTAGTTATGGCGCTTATTCTTTTATATTCTATTTCATCTTCTAACCTTTTACTGCAACTATTTATGATGTGCTCTTTTTTTCATTTTGATTATTTCTTTCAGTGTATCATCCCATATCTTCGGTTTATTCTTTTTATTGAATTGTTTAGTCTTTCCTAAGCTTCTATTTGCTGCTGTATTTAGTCATTATGCTGTATGTAAGTTATTAGGTTTTTGGTGATATTGTTATTATTATTATTTTTAAATTGAGGTTTGAAGTAACTTGATAAGGTTTCATATTGGTTAATAGAATGTAATTCTTGGATTGTTTAACTTTTAGCCTTCCCACAGTAATAAATTTGTTCTGGTTAAAACTGTTTGTGGGTGGGATTGATATAATAAAATAGTGTTCAGCTAATGAGTCAAAAGATGGGTGAAGTTACAAGATTGAATTATAACTTTTGACTTTGTTAATCAGAGCTCACTTATTAAACTAGAAAACTGAATGTTTTGATTTGAAAGGGGGGGGGTAATAATAATGAAGTCATATTTTATCTACAGATTTACTCAATTACAAAAGATAATTGAAAAATGTTGTATCCCTTAGTTTTGGTCCATTTAGATGCCTTAGTTTTTATACATATATATCATGGGTGTCCGCAGAGGGGGAAGGAGAAATGGGGCACTTGCAACCCCCCCAGGATCGAGTACAATTTACGATTATAATCCACAAATTATAATCGTAAATTATTATTTTATATATATTAATTCTTGTTTCCTTTATATTGTAAATTTATATACATTACATATGTGTTTTTGTATTGATGCAATACTGTATTCTATAATCTACTTTTGAAAAAAAAAATTAAACAATTAAATAAAAATTTGTTGTGTAATTAATTGTTTGTCTCTAAACTTTGCCCCTCCCTCCCTGGAAAATTTTCTGTGAATGCCCATGATATAATATATATGTGTATTTTATATGCATATTTAATGTTATCAGCTGGATAACTGGAAGGAAACCTCCAAGCTCCTTTTTAAGGAATACAGAGAACTTGCTGTACTTCTGAAGTAATGTCCAATCGTTATCTTCTCATGATTCACCCTGTTCATAGGTATCTACCATTGCCATCAACATCATAACAGGTGTCACCAAAACAAAGATAAGATAGATACTGAATGAACAAGGATGTGTTGACAATTTGGAATTTGGCAGAACAAATCTCATCTTCCTCTTTCCCTCTTTTACTTGCAGGTGTCGAGGGTTTATTAATCATCGGATCGCAAACCGTTCACATGATAATGTGGTCAGTCCTATGCCCCAGTGCATCATATGTCCATAGTGTTTAGTTTTCAAGGCCAGTTTGCCTCCTTTCGGGATGAAAAATCCCAGGATAAACTAGGGGGAAAAACCCTACTGTCCACACCCAAGACCGGCTAACTTGGCTATGGCTTAGGAAGATCCTTCAGCTCCTCATGTCACCGACGGGAATCGAACTTGGGACACTCCTTCCCCAGGCATATGGTTGCGAAGTGCATAGCCACTAGGCTAACCGCACAGACTAGCAGAAGAAATTCTATTGTTATTGGCTTTAAAAAAAATAAAATAAATAAAATGATGATACAGTGTGATAGGTTTCATGCTGACTTGGGACATTGCCTGGTTAAATAAGGCCCCACTGTTTTCATAAAGAAACCAGGGTGAACAGTAAGAAGTCTGTTACAATAGTTGAATTATCAACATCAGCAGAGTTCAAGATTGACATCACCAATATAAGAAGCATCAATGGAAAAGAAATAATACTAACAGAACAATTGGATAGGTACCAGATCAACATAATAGGTGTTACTAAAACAAAGACAAAAAAAAAAAAGACAGTTTCCAATCTGGTTTGAAGGAAGTGTATAGGTTGAATTTTCGAAGAATCCTTGCTGTTTGTTCCGATGTTCCTTTAAGGTAAGGTATTTAAATTCTTTTCACATTAAATTATACTGTGGTGAAAAGGATGATAATTAGCAATTTTTTGAATGATAGTTTTGTTGTATCCATTACATATCAGATTGCTTTTAATTTTATTCAGTTCATCTAACAAAAGGAGATCAGAAGAGCAGATCACATAAGCTCTATGTATAAGACTCTTGATAATGCAAGTAACCCTTGTATAACGCAGATGTTAGGTTCCATAGAAATGCTGCATTATGCGAGACTCAGATCACACATAAAAAGTAGGGGGTTATGTTCCGAAATCAAATTTTTTTTAATTATATAAATAAAAATAACATCCAACAAAAATATATTTTTATTTAATTCAGGTAATTCACGTTAGTTAAGAAAACATATAAACTATGAAACAAATACGTAGTACAAACTTATAAAAATTACAAATTGTGCATAAACTTCATTGCACATAATGCATAAATGTTTTAGGCTGAATAAAATAAAGTGCATATTTTAATCGTCATCGCTGTCTTCAAAAATGACATTTCGTAGATGTTCTTTATTTACAAGTGGCCAGACATCGTCATCACTTGATATCTCTCAGACAACATTTGTATAATTCTAATTGCATACTTTGGCTGGTTTACTTATCAAGAAGTCAGTAATAAGATCTTGCTTACCACTATGCTGCAATTTTTCGATATTCAATGTTTTTCAATGTGACCAGATGATCAGTGCGGATTCATCTGCTGTGAACACCTGGTCTGCACTATAACCACCACCTTCAATAATTTCTAAAAGTTTTCCTGGGTATTTCCAGGCAGCTTCTACGTCTGCTGATGCTGATTCTCCCTGCATTTTAAGATTATGCAAAGAAAACTGCTTTTTAAAGTTTTTGAACCAACCCTTACTGGCACAAAATCCATTCTGAGAGCTTTCTTCTGAAGAATCTTGATCAAGTTCTGTTAATTGTTTATAAATTTTGAGAGTTTTTTGTGTATTAAGATTTCTATCCAAAGGAATTTTCTTTTGAGTGCAATCTTCTATCGAAATCATTAGAGATTACTCCATGTTTCCTGCTAGAATATTGCGTACACGAGCAACATGCTTTGTACTTACCGTTGATCCAGCAATAACACTTTCTCGGATTTTATGTTCATTTTGTAAGATTGTTTGAATTGTTGATTCATTTAAATTCAAAGTCATTGCAACAACTCCTGGTTTTTCTCCATTTTTCAACTGATCCAAGATTTCAGTTTTTTCTTCAAGAGAAATGAATTTTCTTTTTCAATGCTGGTTTTTTCCCCTTTCATGGCAGTTTTAGTGGCCATTAGTATAAAAATAAAATTTTTACATAAAAAAAAGCATTACATGTTAATTATGTATGTAAGTCACCAGAAAATAAAGTGCTTGATTTGAGATTAACATACTTAGGATTTTTAATTCTTTCCTTGCAGAAAATGAAGACAATTATCAACAATAATTTAGCACACATGCACGTCAATTGTTTACCATGTAAACACTTTATACAGTAAAAAACTGACATACATACATGCAAAAGGGTATTTCCCCTAATATAAATTCGCTACTAATAACCTCATGAGCAATACAGGCAGACACAAATTCAATGAAGATAAATGATTTTTAAGTCGTGTGGTGAAAAATATATGAAAAGATAAACGGTTACTACAATTTGTAGACTGTGTTGTATAAGTACCACATTATATGAGGGTTACCTGTACCCATTTTTTGTGGTGAATGATAGTGGAAGGATGAGTGAATATATCTGCCAGTAAAGCTTGGTAATTATTGCTGATTATCGTCCTTCCAACAGACTACTACAATCTCATGTGAAAAAGAATTTCAGTACCCTACCTTAAAGAAATCTTGGAACAAATAGCAAGATTTTTTGAAAATTCAATCTATACACTTCTTTCAAACCATCTCAGAAAACTGTCTTTCTTTCTACCATCCACAAAGGATGATGTATTACCATCTCTTTCCTTACCAGGTGTCTATCAGGTACCCTGCTTATGCCATCTTTGTTATTTTGGACAGACTAGCTGTTCTGCATTGATTAGAATTGAAGATCAAGACGATATTCGATTTTTAGAATCTGACAAGTCTGATCTTGCTTCACATGCTGTTCACACTAGGCACAGAGTTCTTTGTAGTTAGACTGAACTTCTTCATTCCAGCAAGTTCAAATTCGATTGTCTTTTCCTAGAAACATGTGAAACTCTATGGAATCATCCGAATCTGAACGAATCAGACTGCATGCCAATATCCAAGTTTTGGGAAGTGATCACTATTAACTGGTCATAATTTTTTATATTTTTTATCTATGAAACTTGTTACAATTGTTCCTTTGAATTCTAATAGTGTAATATCATGTACTTCAGCTGTGGAGACACATGATAATATGAGCATGAATTATGACTTATTGTGATTCATCTTTTGAATGTAGTTAGCCATCTGTCTTTTTGATAAAGGCCATGTAATATTGTATGAAATATATTGGAGTTTCTAAATAAAATTCCATATAATTTTTTGCTACATGTGTATGCCTTAAAATAACTTTATAATGTTGAGTAAACGTCCCATTAAAGCAGTGGTCGCCAAATTGGTCAATATCGACCCCCAGGGGTCGATAGAAAAATATAAGACATCATTGTATGGGTAATATTTAATTCAGTTAACTTGGATTACCACCATCCTGAATGACAATGCAATTAAGAGTGAATCGTGGGAACAGTGATATGAATAGGACCTGTAAGATGGAGCAAGGTCATGAAAATAGTTACTGAGGCCAATCAAATAGGCCAAAATGACATATTTACCAACAAACGGATGTTCGTTGCTCCTGCCTGGCCGGTGCGGCGGGAGCGAGATTGCAACACACGTGCAGTTCTTATTTACTTATACTTACACGTATTCGATCTCAGTCTCATTTTTGTGCATCGACATACAGGTGAGCGTTAATGTTCTAAAATTCATCAACATACATATTATAATTCAATCGTTATTCATTCATGAACTAAACTTCTCTATGTTGAAGAGTTGAGCAGGGCTGGTAGTAATACCAGTAGTTTATTAATATCACTAGTAATACCAGTGATATTACTAGTGATAGTAATATAATATATACTATGTTATACATACAATAAACACTGTAACTATAAAATAAACAATCTAAAATCTCACATAAGCATCTTTTTTGCGTGTCCTATTATAATTACATAATAGTAAAATAGAGGGGGTCGATAAAAAGTCACGAAACTCTTGAAGGGGTCGACGGTCAAAGAAGTTTGGTGGCAATATCTCCACATTGGTTCAGGACACAAGAGCATATAGAAGATTTGAGATAGGAAGTGATTGCCATTTAGTTTTGAGCAGAATAAATTTGAATATCGTATCAAAAAGTGTGCACAAAAGTTTTAAAAAAGAATCAAAGTTGAGTAACTCTGAAAAGTGAACTGTAGACTTATTATTTAAGAAATAATAAGTGTTTAAAAACAGAACTAAACTTTGGAGATTCAGTGGTAGACCTTGAAAATGTTGATTCATATTCAGACAGAGGCACGTGTTGAGGTTGTCTGCAGGGATAGAAAGAAAAGTCAAAACTCTATGGTGCACTCAGGAAGTTAGAAGACAGTATGAAAAGTTTCTAGCAAGTAAGTCAGCATGTTCTCTGAGTGAATACAGAGAAAAAAGTAAGAAAGTGAAGCAATGTGTAAAAGTAGTTGTACAAAACTCATGAGAATATTTTGGTAAGAACATAGAAAATAAATATCAGAAAGGTGGCAAAATATTCTGGAGGCTTTTGAAAAAATCTTAGAAATGGAGAAAAGAGAATTATGGAAGGAATCAGATGATAAAGATGACATGAAAACTGGAGATATATTCTAGACATCTGGAGTAATCGCTTTGAAAGACTGCTGAAAGAAATGGCACACTGGTAGAAAATATTCACGAGAAATACAATCAGGAGTACATACTAATACTTGAGGTATGAAAACCCATCAAAACCTGAAATGTGGAAAAGCAGCTGAATTAGATGATATTTTGGCCAGAAATGCTCAAACATGGCAGTATAAAAGTTTTACAGTGGCTACACTACGTAATTCAAGGCTTATTCAAAGAGGGTTGAATTATAGATGATTAGAGGAGTAGAACTTTAATAGTACCTTCTGTAAAAAGGGAAATAGAACTGAATGTGAGAGAAATTACAGAGGAAATTCCCTAGTGAGTGTTCCTGGTAAGATATCTTTCTTCTTCTTCTTGAGTATTCTACAATTGAGCAGGTTCTTCTCTTAGTAGCAAAAACCTTTCTTCCACTCTCTTCTGTTCTGAGCCTTCTCTTTCAAGGTTGTATACCTGTCTCCATTCAGCATGTCATCTAGCATTGTTTTCCTTACTCTTCCTCTGGGTCTTTTTCTGTCTATTTTTCCTTCAATGGCATCTCTGATGATTCAATTCCTTCTCAGAATATGTCCAATCCAGTTTCCCTTTCTTCTTTTTATCCTCCTTAACAGACTTCTTTCTTCTTCTACTCTTTTTAAGACCTCTTCATTCGTTATTTTATCTGTCCATTTGATTTTTTCCAAATCCACATCTTAAAGCTTTCCAAAATCTTAATTTCTTCTTTCTTCAATGTCCAAGTTTCAGCTACATAGAGGGCAACACTCCACACATAATATTTTATTAGTCTTTTCTTTAGGTTTTTCTATCCATTTTACTTCTGAATAAATTCCATTTTCTATTAAAGACATCTCTTCCCATCGCTATTCTTGCTTTTATATCACTTTTACATCTTCCACCACTGCTAATAATACTTCCTAGATATTTAAATGTCTTTACTTGATTCAATTTTTCCCCATTTATTCTGATATCCATATTTGCCTCTTTCCTTACTATTTTCATTACCTTTGTTTTTCTGATGTTCATTTTTATTCCATAATTGATACAGGATTCCAGTAATCTGTTCAACAGATGTAGTCCTATTTCAGTATTTGATAATAATGCCTTGTCATCAAATCTGCATATCTTATTGCAAATATCTGTCTACCTCCAATCTTTATTCCTTCTTCTGAATTCTCCAGTGCTTCTTTTAACATTGCTTCAGAATACATGTTAAACAAATTGGTGACAGAGAACAGACTTGTCTTACTCCTCGTCCAATGATACCTGGTTCTGTTGTACCATATATATCTCTCACCATGGCACTTTGTCCCATATATAGTGAAATAATTAGCCTTCTGTCTTTCCAATCTATACATCTTTTCCATTAATTCCACCATCTTATCCCATTTTACAAAGTCAAAATCTATATAACAGATATTAACTGCTTTATTCACTTCCAGACTAATTTTCACTTACTATTCTTAACAGTCCAGTCACATATCTTTTTCCCCCACCCTTCCTGAAACCAAACTGATCTTCTCCAAGAAATTCTTCCACCTTAGATGCAATTCTTCATTAAGATTCTCATAAGTATTTTTGATGTATGGGAAATGAGGCTTATTGTTCTAAAATCCTTGCAATTCACTGCATTACTTTTCTTTGGTATAGGTATGAATATTAAGGTCATAAAATCTTTTGGTAATTCCCCTTTGTTATAAATTAAATTTATTATTTTGGTTATTTCTTCGGTTCCTTTCTTTTGAAGTTTCAGGAATTTTGCAGGTATTTCATCTATTCCTTCTGCCTTTCCACATTTTAGTTCTTTAATGGCCATTTCTACTTCTATCTTCAAAATCTATGGGCCTAGATCATCTTCATTTACCTTCTTTATACCTTCTAATGGCAACTCATTTGTGGTTTACTCGGGAGTAGAGTCCACAAGACGGCCTGTGACTAGTGGTGTGCCACAAGGATCTGTTCTTGGACCAATGCTGTTTAATTTGTTCATAAATGATATAGGAAATGATCTGAGAGGAACAGTTCATTTGTTTGCGGATGATGCGAAGTTGGGTAGGGCAATAGTGAATGCAGATGACGTCAAAATTTTGCAGGATGATTTGGATAGATTGGAGGTCTGGGCTAAGGAGAATGGATGTCAGTTTAATGTGGCAAAATGTAAGGTTATGCATTTTGGGGTGAAAAGATTGGAGGCAGTTTACTGCATTGGTGGAACCCTGCTCCAGGAAATTGATGAGGCACGAGATTTAGGAGTGTTGGTGGATAGGGAATTGAAATTTAGGGGACACATTGCAAAAGTGACCAAAACAGCTCATCAAATCACTTGGTTGCTGAAGAATACGTTGACAAGCAGGTTATTGTTCCTCTCTATCGAGCCTTGATAAGACCCCATCTAGACTACTGTGCTCAGATTTGGTCACCTAGGTTTCTTCTTGATGGGGAGGATGTGGAGAGGATCCAGAGGCGAGTGACCAAGATGATAGCAGGTCTGTGGAATGAACCGTATGAGAACAGGTTGAGGATTTGTGGGTTGCAAAAATTGGTTGATAGGCGGAGGAGGGGAGATATGATTGAGACATTCAAATTACTGAAGGGTTTCTATAAAATTAATTCAGAAGATATTTTTGAGAACAGGGCTGGTTGTGGGAGGACTAGGGGACATCCATGGAAACTGGGCAAAAGTGTGGTTAGTAAAGGTGTTAGAGCTGGGTTCTTTACTTTTAGAGTAGTGAATGAGTGGAATGCGCTCCCTGAGTCTGTAGTGGATGCTGTGACAGTGAATGAGTTTAAGGCGAGGTATGATAGATACTGTATGAATGTCAGATAGTTGTGATGAATATGATTTGGGGCCTCCCTCGATGAGTCTAATGACTCCCTGGAGTTGCCCGTAATAATAGTAATATGGTCTATTTTCTTTGTCATATAGATCTTCAATGTATTCCTTCCATCTTATTAGGATTTTATCTTCTTCAGTTATGATTTCTCCATTCTTATTTTCTATGCCTCTAGCTCGAATTCCATTTCTCTTGTGATTCACGCTTCTTGCTTTTTCATACAAAAGATCATACCTTCCCACTCTCCCATAATTTTCCATTTCCTCACATTGTTTTTTAAGCCAATCTTCTCTACTTCTTTCTGCTTCTCTTCTCAATTTGTCATTCAGGGTTCTATATTGTATTTTCTCTTCTGGGGTATCTTTATTTATCCATTTTCTTCTTTCATCCATTAGAGAAATCATCTCATTAGTTATCCAAGGTTTTTTTTTATTATTATTCTTTTAGCTCTTACATATCCAATTTCTTCTTCTGCAATCTTCTTTATTTTCTGGATCTTTAGTTTTGACAAAAACTTGTTTCCTCTAATCTCCAATCTATTTCCAAATTCCTTGGTATTTTTTAATTTCTCTAAGTTCTGTTTTTTTTCCTTTTCATAGCTTCTTTTATTTTCTTTAGTTTCACATTTATTTCTATGAATAGTAGGTTGTGGTCAGAGTAAATATCAGCTCCAGGATACTTGCATGCAATTTTTACACTATTCTTGTATCTTTGATTTACTATAATGTAATCAATTTGATACCTTTCCATATCTCCTGGTTTTTTCCATGTGTATAATCTTCTCTTAGATTTTTTAAACCATGTATTCATAATTATTAGGCTTATTTTTTTTACAGAATTCCACTAACCTTTCCCCTCTCTCATTTCTGTTACCTAGTCTGTATCTTCCTACTGCACTCCACACTTATGGTCTTCTCTTTTTTCTTCCTTAATTAGTTCTTGTAATTGTTCATACATTTCCTCTATTTCCTCATTTGAATGGTCACTTGCTGGCATATATACCTGCATTATTGTTATGTCCACCGGTTCAGCCTTCAATTTTACCACCATAATCCTGTCATTCAGACATGTTATGCTAATGATGCTCTTTGCTGTTCTTTTATTAAAAACAAGGGCAACTCCTTTTTATCTCCACCTGAGTAAATTACTCTTACTTCGTTCACTATAAAAATCGCCTATTCCTTCCCATCTGACTTCACAGAACTCTTTGATATCAATTTTTCCTTTGTTCATTTCTTGTTTGAGAAATTCTAATTTTCCACATCTGTTCATTGTTCTCACATTCCATGTTGCAATTTTGATTCTCTGATAATCTTTCATTTTCAGTTTGTTTATAGCTTGTTTTAAATCACTTTTAGAGGTTTGATCAGGAGGAACATCAGCCCTTTAAGCATCCTTATTTTCCGATATTGTATCCATTCCAATGTGCACCTTCTTTTCCTCTCTGTGCCAAGAGACACCACCTTGGAAGCTACAAGCTGGTAGCTTCCCCCTTATAAGTTCTATTCATTGTTACTAAAATTTTCTAGGGATATTAGTGGAGTGGTTTCCCGTTGCCACCTTCACTGCAGTGCTCCAGCAAGTAGTAGTAGTAGAGCTGCTGCCCTCTAGAGTAGAAGTTGGGAAAAGGAGAGACACCCTTGGGCCTCGAGTACTCTAATATCCTCAGGGTTGAAGTAAGGAAGAGTCAGCCATGTGAGGCCATATAGGAAAGAATATAGAAGGAACCTAACACAAGTAAGTGGAAGCAATGTCAGGCTCAGCTCGGGATCCTGTGGCCACTAACCACATACTCCCAACTAAGCCTGAATTTATGCAAGCATATCTGTCTGTTTTTTTTCTATCCTTCTCCAAATCCACATCTCAAAGCTTTCTAAAATCTTTGGAAGTGTGAAACCTTGGAGAAGAGTAAGATGTGTCAGAATCGGATTTTCACTTTAAAACAAATGATGAGAAACGTTGTAAAGAGTATAAGAAACAATAGGGTAGAGACAAAGCAGAAAAGCATTGTTATTATGTTGGGATCTCAGATTGTAGGCATTAGTGAGATCTGACTATGTGAGGCAGACATGCTAACTGGTATCAAGTGTAAAGGGTGCAGTATTTTTATGAAGAATAGACAAGACAGAAGGCTGTTGAGGGCATCATATACTGAAAGACAGTAACTGGATGTGTGCTAGAAAAAATTAGCAGAACTTTAAGGCACCTTAAAGATATTGACAGAAGAAAGCTGAAATACTTTGGTCACATTGAAAGGATGGAAGAGGACTTCTCAAAACAGTAGTAGTAGAAGGTGAAGTGGAAAAAGAAGACTGCCCATATCGGACAATCCAGATCATTCATCAATGTGAAAGAAATTTAGCAATTCTATAGGTGGGAGAGTCGATACAATTCATGATGGGTCTTACTGGATAACCTTCTTTATGAATTTTTGGGAGACCATATAAACAATGAGTTCTTCCAAAACATCAGACAATCCAGATCATTCATTAAGAATTCCACACATTTTCTTGAGAAAATCAAGGATATTCAAATACAAGAGTCAGATTTGTTAGCTAGCATTGACATTGTTTCCCTCTTTACCATCATTCCGTTACCTGACACTGTTAATTTGCTATATGATAATTACCCTTCTGATATTGCAAAGATTTTTGAATTTATTATACATTCAGGATATTTCAGCCAAAAAACAATCTATAGACAGGTTTTCAGTATGAAATATCTGTACTTTGATTTCATTAAAGTTAATTACCATAGTTATTGTCTACTTTGTTGTTCATTGTTTTGGCATGTACTGGTGTGGAAGATCACCAAGAGTTATAGTTGAGACCTATGACTGCCATACTAGTTAAATTTTCCACATGGCAGTGATTTTGAAGTCATTAGATAAATACCAGATTGACATAATAGGGGTGACTGAAACAAACAAACAAAAAAAAATCTGGCGAGATCTTTCTGAGCAATAAATACAAAATGTTACATACAGGCAATGACAATCAAGGAAAAGGAGGAGTAGCCATAGTATTCAGCACTAAATATGAGGCTAATCTTCTTGAATGGCAGGCAGTCTCAAGTAGAGTGATGTAGGCAAATATCAGAATGGGTAACTGGACAATGAGACTTATTTGTGCCTAATTATTAGAGACTTGGTCCTGCAGAAGGTAGAAGGTAGAAGTGGAGGAATTTTTTGAGCTTTAGGGAAAGCAGCTGACACAATGAAAAAGGAACAGTTGGTCCTTGTTGAGGATCTAAATAGCAGAGTAAGAAATGATTGTCAGACATACAAAAATATTTTGGGAAAATTTGGAGAAAAGAGCAAAGCTAATAATAATGGCAAATACCTGTTATATTTCTGCTCAAGACATGGACTGGTTATTACTAACACAATGTTCCAACTTAAAAATGTGCACAAATCCACATGAAGAGAAGGAGCAAGGAATAAGAAAAGTCTCATTGACAATTTTATTGGTGATAATGATGTTTTATAGTAATACATATCCATATTTGAAGTAAAAAAGCCATCAGAAGCCTGAAATGTGGAAAGGCAGCTGGAGTAGATGATTATTCAACCAGAAGTGCTCAAGTATGGCCATATAAAAGTCTTACAGTGGCTGCACTGCATAGTTCAGAAGTCCTGGACAGAGAGATGAATTCCAGATGATTGGAGTAGAGCTCTCATAGTACCCATATATAAAAAGCACAATAAAACTATGTGAGAATTAGAGGTGTTTCCTTACCGAGTGCTTCTGGTAAAATTTATGCAAGTATACTTGAGAAACGGTTGAGAAGGATTGTGGAAAGGAACTTGGTGAAGAACAAGCTGGATTCAAGCCAAATAGAGGCTGTATCAGGATCAGATTTTCACTTTACGACAAATAGTTGAAAAATCTTGGGAATATAAGAAAGATCTGTATTTAAGTTTTGTAGATCAGGGAAAGACATATGACAAGGTGCCAAGAGAAAAGCTATTCAAAACGCTACAGTTGTATGGTGTCAATGGGGCATTATATCAAGATGATATTCAACCAAACCTGATATCAAAATTGGAGATGTTAATCTCAGCTCTTTACTAATGTGGATGATGTTATTCTTCTAAATAAATCCTGTACAAGTCTGCAAGATTCCCTGACTAAATTGAATAACTGTTGTAATAGATTTGGTATGAAGGTCAGCAATAACAAGACAATGAAAATAGGCAGAAGCATTGAAAATATCAACTGCATTGTGAATGGAGAACTTATAGAACAAGTAAAACATTTCAGCTACATAGGCATGAATTTTAGAGAAGATGGCCAATTAAATTTAGAAATTGAGAGCAGAATTAGCAAAGCTGATATGGTAGGAAGTCAACTGAATAAATTTATATATAGAGTAACAGATTAGTCAAAACACTAAACTATCTCTATACAATACAGTATTCAAGCCAATTTTAACTTATGGATCTGACAGCTGGGTTAGAAATAAGACACTTGACAAAAGACTAGAAACCACAGATATAAGAGTCCCGAGAAAGATTAGAGGAGTGAACAGATGGCAATATTGTATTAAAAAAGAGGATATTAAGAAAGAACTTGATATTGTTAGCTTCCAGAAATGTGTTAGCAGAGCTCTCTCAGGTGGTATGGTCAGAATGGGAGAGGAAAGATTAGCAAAACACAACTGTAGAAGGAAAGAGGCCACGAGGCAGACCAAAAATTTCATATATAAATAACATAATGATGCTAACTGGTGCTAAGAGTTATGAATAGATAAAAAGGAGGTCACAAGATAGGATGTTATGATGTGCTGCTATAATTACCAATCGTCGGATTAATGCACCAAAGAAGATTCGGATTGAGAGCATTTTATTTATCAGGTCTGTGACCTGTAAAAATTTTGAATTTTGTTTTCTTCTCCTTCCTATGATATTTCACATGCAGGATAATTAAAAGTATTTATCTGTTCTATTTTATTATTAATAACTATTTTACTTCTAATTGGAGTTCGTCCACAAAGCACCATTATTTTAGTTTTATCTGTAGATATGCCAAAGCGTTCTACTATAATGCTTAAATTATATGTTGCTCTTTGTAAATTGTCTTCCTTATCTGATATTACCTGATCTGCAAATAATGAAGTATTTGTTTTATTATTCTTGAAATTTCTATACCTGGGTTATTTAAAGTATTCCATTGCATTAGTGTTTCATTAATATAAGTATCAAAAAACTTTGGAGACAGAGGACATTCTTGGTCTTCTTTCCCAGATTCCATTGGGAATCTGTAAATGTTTTCCATTGTTTCCTTATCCTTGTTATTGGTCTTAGTTTAGCAAAACTTGTCCTTTCACATTCTATTAAAGTTGATCTCCTCCATGTATTTTTTAGGACGGCCATGCTTTCTCTTTCCTTGTGGATTCCATTCCAGGGCTCTGTGACAGATTTCTTCATGTTCTTTCCTAAGTGTATGTCCAGTCTAAATAAATTTTCATTTTCTGGTTTCAAGGACTTTTTGCTGATTTGTCCTTTTCCAGAGGTCTTCGTTAGTAAAAATTTGTGACCACCAAATTCAAAGCATGCTCCACAGACATTGGTTTATGAATGTTTGTAGTTTTCATTGCATTTCCTTTGAAACCAGCCACATTTCACATCTATATAAAAGAATTGATTAATGTCAATTGGTAGAGCCTCTGCTACTAATGGCTCATGCAAAAAGTTAAGCAAGTTTGAACATGGTTAGTAGTTGGAAAGGTTCAATCATTCGCTGCTGTTGGCACACTCTCCCTCGATGAGTCTTTGGACTCCTTAGAGGTGTCACATAATAATACATGCATTAAATATTTTTAATTTTGTATCTGTGTGAATATTTTTCACTTTCCATACTCTACTAAGTTTACCATATGCACTTCTCGCTTTTTGAATCCTTATATCAACATCTCTAGTTGCTCCTCCATCTGCAGATAAAACATATCACTGCCGAGATATGTAAAATGTGAAACAGTTTAGATTTTTCCATTTTCAATTGTAATTGGTGCCTTGTTGTTGTTCATATTTATTCTCAAACCAACTTTCATTGATTCTTCTTATAACATGGTTGGTTTGCTTTGGATATCTGCAAAGTGTAGATGGCCCAAAATTTTGTTTATTTTCCATGATATTCCTTTGACATTTTATTGCTGTCTGTTCAGGAACTTGATCTAGCACCAGTGTAAGTAATAAGGGAGATAGAAGACATCCTTGTCCCTCCAGATAGAGTTTGAAAGAGTTGTCAGATATACATCATGCAGCACCTGGCATTGGAATTTGTTATATCCTTCCCATATTAGGTTTATTATCTTCTGTAGCATTCCTTTGTTTTGAAGTGCATTCCACACACGATCTCTAGCAATGGAATCAAAAGCTTTTTCATAATCCACAAACAACAAATATAAAAGGGAAGTTAAATTCACCCAACTGTTCAATTATTATTCTTAAGGTGTTAATGTGGTCTGCATATGATCAATTTGTCCTAAAACCAGACTGCTCTCTTCTCATACCCTCATCTAAAATATTAAAAATTCTTGAAAGAATAATTTTGCTAATGATACATATTAGGTTTATGTCCCTCCAATTATTAGTTTCTGAAATCTCCTTTCTTTGATATTTTTACTATTATTCTTGTGTTCCATTCCTTAGGGAATGTCTCTTTTTCCCCGCTATCTTGGAATAGTGGGTAGAGCATACCTGTGATTGTTGTTGTGTCAGATTTTACTCTGCCATGATACCATCATGTCCTGCCACTTTCCCATTTTTCATTTCTTTAAAAACTTTTTTTTTTTTTCATCTACAATTTAGATGGCGGACTGGTATCAATTTTTAATTTATCTACTCCTTTCTTTTATCTCTGTTTGTATTCTGTCACTGCTATTGTTCAAGATTTGAATAAAACATCTCCACCTTTCCAATTGTTCTTCTGTTAATGCTAGAATTTTTCCATTGAGATCCTTCACTGGCATTCTTTTCATGGCTTCTCTATAAAGTCTTATTATAATACTCTACTGTTATACTTGTTTGCAGCTTGTTGTGCCCTCGATGCCAGTTCTTCCATTCATTGCCGTTTATCTTTTCTAGCACTTCTCTTAACTTTTTTTTTTATTTAAAATTTTATATTTGTCTTTAAGTTCATTTTCGTTTTGAGGAGTATTTCTTACACATAATTTCATCTTTATTTTTTTCCTTTCATCCACTAGTCTCCAAGTTTCCATCGATAACCATTCTTCTTTTTTTCTTTTACCATAATCCTAAAACGTGTTCTGCAGTATCATTAAGGACTTTTTTTTTACCTATTTTCCATTTAGCCTCTATGTCATCATTCCTTATATCCTCTTCTCCTTCAAAATTAATAACCATATTTTCCCTTAACTTTATTTTAAACTCATGTCAGACTTTAGCATTTTGTAATTTAGCAATATCAAATTTCTGTCTATTAAATGTTTTCCCCTGATGATTTTTTTGAATATATAACTGCATAGATCCTATTATTAGGTGATTATCTGAGCCAATATTAGCTCTTCTTTTATTTCAGGCATCTAATAACATTTTCCTGCACCTTTGGCAACATGATCTATTTGATTCTGTGTTTTGCCATCTGGTGACACCCAGGTTACTTTATGTATTTTCTTATGCTGGAGGATTGTGCCACCTATCACTAAGTTATATTTGTGACACAGTTTCAGCAACAGTCCACCATTTACATTTCTCTCTCCCAAACCATGCTTTCCCATTTCATTCTCCAGCCCCTCATTATTTGTGCCAACTTTAGCATTGAAGTCGCAAAGAAGTATACTCTCGTTACCATGTGTCATCATCAAGGTCTTATCAAGCAGACTGTAAACTTCAAAGAATGCATTCTCATTTGGGGTATAGCACTGAATAACTCTTTGTCTTCCAAATTTAGTTTTAAGATTTACTATTATTATTCATTCTGAAATTAGTTCCCACCCAATCATTGCTTGACTAAATCTTTTGCTCATGAGGATTCCAACTCCATATTGATATATATCAGTTATATTAAGCATCCCTGAATAAAGAAACACATTGCCACTGGAAAAATTTATTCTACCAGTACCATTCCATCTTTGCTAACTCCCAATAATTCAATTTTATATTTTTCCATTTCCTTTCTTAGTTGTGCAAGTTTTCCTGTTTGGGAGTGTTTTAACATTCCATTGGCCAATTCGTGTCCTAATTTTCCAAGCTTTAGTATTCAGACATGCATTTTATACACAAGCATTTACTCTCGTGTAAATGTTTCGGTTATACCACCAATACCTGGTCACTAGAGCTTTGTTTGTGATAACAGGTTCTACCACGAAAAGGTGAGGGTGGTATTTGTGTGGGAGTGGTTATATGTTATTTATGATGAAATCAAGGACTTCATAATATTATGCAGTCACCACCCCTTAGAACCTATCCTTGGTTTAACTCCTTGATTTATAGATTGTTTTTCAGACATATTTCCATTTATTTTTATTTCATTATTTTTGTATGTATTTAATATTGCCTACAGTGGAGTACATGCAGTCCCTGGTTATGGATGAGATATGTTCCTGAGAACATCTTTAGGACGGATTTGTACTTAACTCAGATCCCTGATGAACAGCACACATATATGGTGGTAATAATAATACCCATATACTGTAATGCGTTACAGAAACTATTGTGCTCTTTCTTATAATTCAAGCAAACAGAACATAAAAACAAACTCAAAAAAAAAAAAAAATTCTCCTCAAGCTTAGCACATCCTACTTCAGTGAGACAAAAGGCTTCAGCTAAATATTTTGTGGTAAACTTTCTTAGTTCTGGATCTTCTGATTCTTCATGTTCTTGTTTCTTTCAACTGCTTCTCTCTCTCTCTCTCCATAAGGTCTTCATTGATTAATTCTTGTGAGTGGGACTCTAGTAAGTCAATGACATCATTTTCATTGATGTCCGATTGCAGTGCATTTCCACTATCCGCCACAGCTTTTCTGGCTTCAGCAATGTTCAGAAAATCACAGAATTGAGGGCACACAGTTTATTCCACACCCCTTTTGCATTTATTGTTGAGCTTCCTTTTCTAAATCCATTTTGACATGACATTCTGATAATGTTTTCCGAACTGGTAGGCCAGTTCTCCTTGAATTCTGATGACTCGAATTTTGAAAAATCAAAAGGGTCCCCCAACCGAGTTGCGGGCTGGTGGGCCAGTTCTCCTTGAATTCTGATGACTTGAGTTTCAAAACGTTACAAAAAAGGCTTATCATTTTATATTATGGAGTAGATAAATTGGGAAGCATCCTCCATGCCCTACTTAGAAAAGAATTACTCAACAGATTGTTAAAGGAGCAATTACCCTTCACGACATCTGGAAAATTAACATGTGTAACATTCAAGATCTCTCTATGCCAGCAATCATATACAGAGCATGAACTTAAAGACATTCAAACCATACAAACTACTATGTGCGGTATAGAGTTCATATCCTTGCTAATGCCAGTTTAAGGCTGCTGCAGATGTGCAGTGTTTATCTGATAATGAATTTGCCTAGCACATATTTGTGTTCCCATTTTAAACTAGCTTATCTTTACATGTTATATTACACTTATCCCTACTTGGGAACTATTTGCAACATATCACGGGTTCTCTAAATTGATCATTGTTCCATCGAGTCCAACTCACTGTAACAAATCCACCATTAAATCTAATTTATTTATTTTTTTTAACCAAATGGATAATAATAATAACATGACTAGTGTTGATGTGGTATGGTTTATTTCCTTTTTTTCACCAGAGGTCAAACCAGTAGTTTTAATTTTTGACCAGATTAATGTAACTTTAGCATAATTTAACATGGTAGTTGTTTCCATAATTTGTATAATGAATCAGGTAGTGATCATTTCCTAATTCAAATCCTCTGTATACTCTTGTGTCCTGAACCAGCAGGTAAACATTGCTATCAATTGTAACATAATCAGTGAGACTTATTTCTTTCATCTTCTCTCCATGTGAATTTGTGTACATTTTTATATTGGAACATGGCATTAATAGTAACTAATCGATGTCCTGAACAGAAATCCAGCAGGCATTTACCATTATTTATTAGCTTTGCTCTTTTCTCCAAATTTTCCCCAAACATTTCTATGTCTAGTCATTTCCTTTTCTGCTGTTTAGATCTCCAACAAGGACGAGCTTTTCCTTTTTCATTGTGCCAATTGCCTTCTCTAATGCCTCAAAAATATTCCTCCATTTCTTCCTTGGTAGAACCTTTTGTGAAGCCATTAGTCTCATTGTCCAGTTCCCCATTCTGATATTTGCCAACATCACTGCTTGATATTGCCTGCCATTCAAGAAGATTATCCTCATATTTAGTGTTGAATACTGTAACTACTCCCTCTTTTCCATGATTGTTATTGCCTGAATATAACATTTTATTTTCTGCTTATTTATTTTATTTGCTGCTTAAAGAAATTTAAGGGAAATAAATATAGGTAACTGACCTCACTATAGAGGATAATTGAGATTTATAACAATATAAATCTAAAATAAACTTCTTTTTGATTTATTTATTTATTTATTTTTCCAAAGTTGATGTTCAGGCTGAACAGATATCTGCATCATCTGTTGGACCTGGTGCTATAGCAGCAATTTTGTTAATTGTGACAATTATGATTGGTATTGCATTATGGATAGCTTATGCTTATAAGTATCCTCAGACACCATCTGGCCAGTTTTTGATCAAGGTAAAGTCATACAAAATTATGAATAGCTACAGTGTGTATGTTTAATTGCAGAATTTCCATAACCCAAAAATATTTTCTTATCTTAAATTAAATTTCTAATTTTCTTAGATTATATTTTTATGCAGTAGTGTTTTGCTGTGATTACGATTTGTTCTGTATTTTTGTTTGGAACTCTACCAGTAGGTAAGTCTGTGTACTATAAAGTCAATGAATAAATTACAATAGATAAATATTGATTTGAATGCATGCTTTTATATATATATATATATATATATCATCTCTCATTATACCAAATGTAGTTATAGTGAACTGATCACTGTAACAAACAGCTGAAATGTTCTATCCAAAACTCCATGTCATTAATGCTATTCTGAAGGAAATTTATAGCAGACTTTTTTTTATTTTTTTTATTTTTTTTTTTATTGGACTAATTTGTATTGGAAAGATGGAAAGGGTTGTCATAAGTCTGCAGGATGAAAAAGAATGTGTGAGAAAGGAAAGAATCTGCAAGAGTAGATGCTTCTCTTTCACCTCATCACACTGAATTTCAGAACAGTGTTGGGGTGGGTAGAACCGTGTGTTTCTTGTAGGGATATTAAAAATTAATCATATTAAAGATGAAGATATCAGAAAAGAGCTTAACATGATTGATGTCCAAGAATGAACACCGCTGGTTTCATTTGTACGAATGACAGGAAAAATGCTCAGAAGAGGAAGATTTTGTGTGTGTGTGTGTGTGTACAACACACATGGAGGGAATCTGGGTGGTTCTGATAAACACCTAGAACAAAAATTAATTTTGTCTTCTTATATATCCTAAAAGAAAAGAACAAATTATTACTATTTGATGAAACATGGGGGTTAAAGGGTTTAAGATGTGTTCTTTCTAGTGGTTACTTTAATATTATTTTTGCTCTCAGTGTTTATCAGAACTTTCCAGACCCTCCCACTCGTGTGTGTGTGTGTGTGTGTGAGAGACCCACACATGATAGGTCACAAGACCTATAGCAGATTAGTGTTGTGCATGTGGGCAGAAGGATAAGAAGAAAGGAGAAATCTGTTCACAATTTGTTTGAATAGCTGAAGGTTGTATTCTTTGGGAGAGGCTGTTCCAAAGAAGAGAAGTAGATGGAATGAAAGAGGAGGCAGTGAAGTCAGAAGTGAGTGAGTTTGAAGATGGACTTTAAAAGGGTGTTGGTTAGCAGTGGCTCTTGTTCTGATGATTTTGGAGGAAAGTGGAGGAATGGTAATGGCCAGTTCAGCAAAGCACTGTCCATGAAAGTATTCTGTAGAAGAGGCATAAGGCAGAAACTGAACGTGTGTGAAATAGCCAGATTGCCCTCTTCTGGATAGAATCGAGCAATCTTAGAGATTTTTGGGTGCCACTCTAAATATGGGAGCAATATTCCATGGTTGGGCAGATTTAGGATTTGTATGGAGTTAACAGGTGTGAAGTAGTGTCTTGTGCAAAAAAGTATACAAAATTTTTTGGCTGCTGCAGAGGCTATAGTTGAAATGTTTGTGCCAGGAAAAATGGGAAGTGTAGGTCAGTCCAAGAAGGGAAATCTGATTGTTGTTGAAGGTGGGGGGGGGGGTTCTTTCTTACGAGAGATTGAACCGGGCTGAGTTTTGGTGTCATTGAAGTCTAAAAGCGCATCTTTGTCCATTGGGATATAACTTGGAGTTCAGACCATTGGTCATGTGGATCTTGAGGATGCTAATACTTGAGCACTATAATGTTTGTCAAATGAAAAGGAGGAATGGAGTGTACTATCAATGGCAAAGCTATCGATGAGGTTGGAAGTCTGTGAAAGCAGGTCATTCATATACAAGAAGAAGAGAGTAGATGTAAGAATGGAAGCCTGGGATACTCCTGCATTGTCATGAAATCTGAGGAGAGGAAAATGTCCACCATGACACATAGTGAGCAACCAGTAAGAAAGTTCGCAATCCAGTTGCATAGTATGGAAGACAGACCATAGGATCACAGTTTGCCAGGTAGGCCCTGTGCCAAACCCAATATCAAATGCCTTTGAAAGATTGAGGTCAACCTTGTGAATTTCTCCAAATTTTTCCATGGCTTTGAAGAGGTGGGGGGGGGGGGGTGAAAGCTACATCACCTGTATATCATAATGATGGAATCTGTAATGCTGGTCATTGATAAAAGTGATGGAGAAACCAAACTGACAGTAATTCATTGGTTGACTTGACGTATCACCTTTGGGGGGGGGGGGGGTGCTGGACAAATGCTAATTGAATGGAATAAATTGAAGAGGTGTATTATTTTTTTATCTTGCTCCCACAAAAAGGTTATTTGCAGAGCTTATAGTACATTTGTACTGTGGGCAGGGGCAAGATTTCTCTTTGTTTTTCTGATTTATTTTTTACATAATCCAGAAACCCTGCTTTAGAAGAAATAAGAAATACTCTATATCTCTACATCCCATGACATAGAAGATCATAGCAAAATATTTCCATTCTGTACATCTTGGATATATTTGAAATAATAGCCAGAGTACTAACTAAATATAATCTTTGCACAACACTGTGGTTTAAAAGTAAATTAAAATCCCTTCACAATACTCTTAAGACAAATTCCATATTCCATATGGAATGTGTGTATCTAGGAGTGTGTAATGTGTTTGTGTCTACACATTGCCAACTATGGATAGGTATGAGAACTTAATGTCACCCTTGAAGAATGTAAGAAATATATATGCTATCATCATTGAGACAAGTCTGGAAGCAGACCATGCAATGGACATCCCTTCAACAGATTAAATGGGAGAAAACTATGATATTATTAAGGGAGACTGTATATTACATGCACCAGCTGTCATGCTTGTGCAGGTTTGGAGAATTTTTCATAGCCATGAAGAATTCTCTGAACCTGAACAAATATGGTTGCATTAATTTGCCAAAAATTTGGGAGACTGGTATCTTAAGAGCAACTCCCACATAACTGCAAATTTTTTTTTTTACAACATTAGAGGGCACCAAAATAAGACTTTAGATCTCTTGTATGGAACAATAGTATTGTTTCACTTACTGTGATGTATACATGCTGTGTTGTGCTCTGATGATGCTAATTTGAAATTCAGTGAAATATAAACAAGTTAATAAAACACCTTTTTAAAAAATAGTTTGTTTGGTGTTGTTAATACTGTTAAAGTATTAACAACACCAAATAAGTCATGAATAACCACCAAAACACAAGTTTATCTGTTAGATTATAAGCAAACAACGTTTGCACGTGAAGTATCTTCATGACTGGCTGCTTGGATATTGAGGTTAATGACTTCACATCAATTGCTGTATTATTCCATAATGCAAAGCACACTCCCATTTGGATGTGTATATTGCTATGCATTATGGGAAGTAACACTACCACTGGTTTCGACTTTTATTGAGGTCGAAATTGAGTGCAGAAGTCATATATTTCCCATATACAAGTAGTCAAAAGGTGTCGCACCTTATTATCAAAATTCATTTTGGATTACTTTTCACATTTTCAGGGCATTCGATTGTCTGGTAAAGAGGTCTGCTCAGTAAACTTCCATCTTACAGTTTGCCTTCTGTCTTTGGCATTGCCAGTTTACTCTCCTCAGAAGATTTCCAATTTCCACAAAGTACACTAGGGCTGTCTGCTTTTACCCACTTTCATTTACCTCAAATCCTATTTTTGGTTTTGCTGATGACAGCACATTCCATTTCTCTTCATTTCAGAGACAGACTGTATAGTGCACAATTATTTGAAGCATAAATATCTTCTGTAACCAATGCCTTAAACTCTGATCTCCAAATATAATTTGATTTCTTTACTTTCAGCCTTTTCTGTTCACTACCTCTCACCTGTACAACTACTAACTGCATAAATCCCAAATCCAATCAACCATGGATTATTGATCACATTTGGGGTTTGTGCACCAAAATCCTACCTGAAAATGCGTGATATGCTGTCCAGAAGAGAGCAATGCAATAAATTGATGATTCCTCTCTTTCACTCATGCAGATTTACTTCTCTCAAAAAAACTTGCGACCATTCTTCTTCTTCCTTCCGAAACTGTAAGAACAGTAGCAGCTGTCAGACAACACACATGTATATTGTCTGGCTTCAAATCAACTTCTCTTTCATTTCATATCTTCTTTTTTCACTCTGTCTGTTCCAAAGCTCTTCAGCTTTTCAAGAAACATCAGATTCCTACTTGCCACTTATTTCTTGCCCACACGCAGCATTGATATGTACCATTGATATGGTCTATCCTATGAGGTCTTTTTATGTGCTGTGTTCAAAAGCTAAGGACCAACTACATTTTTACCTGCATATGAAAAAAATTTCATGACTATAGCCAAATGTAGTCATAACTTTATTGCCAGCATACTAATAAATTATATTGCACAAAAAAATGTGTTATAAATTTCATACAAATTGCAATACATTTGGCAAAAATTTCTTCGGAATTAATGTGCAGTGCTTACAGAAAGACATTTCAGTATGTAATATGTCACCCCAAACTGCAATGTAGCTCTCACAGCATTGTACCATACTTAGCACCAAGTGATTCAGGAGTTCTTGAGGCAAACTGTCCCACTCTTCCTTCAGATAAGATAAGGCCTTGTTTATTTTCTGGAGGGAATTTTGAACAACAATATCTCTCTATTGCTTCCCAAACGTGTTCTGTGAGGTTGAGACCTCGAGAGCATGCTGGCCACTTGATTCAATTAATATCCTTGGTCTTCAGAAGTATCTCCACTGCTCATGTACGATGTGGTGTAGCATTGTCATCCATAAAAATGATTTCTTCGCCTACAGCACCACGGAACAATCAAATATGAAATTCAGAAAATTTGTTATAATATCATTCACCAGTCATCATCCCTTTTTCCAGCACTTGTGGCTCGCTGCGTCCATTAAGCATAATGCATCCCGACATCATGACCCCAGCACTGCCATATCTATCCCTTTCAAGAACATTCTTAGGATGGTGAATAGTACCAATTTCATGCCACATCAAGTGTTGTCTAGAATCAGAGTCATTTTAGAAAGACTAAAAACGAGAGCTGGCCTGGCTCTCATCTGTAAAGAGTACATTAGCCCATTCATGTCTTGTCCAATTTTTATGGATGCTACATCACTGAAAACATGCTCTGCAATGAGCTGTGGAAAAGGGACACAGACACCAGGCCTTCGGGTGTATAGACCTACTTGCCGCAGACTTGCAAGCTGACCTGCCATGGTGCATCAGTTACGGTTTGCTATTATAGCCAAAAATCTGTGCTTATGCTCCATGGTACAGTGAGGGCAACCTCTTAGCAAACATCTTCAACACATTCCACTGGTTTGAAATGCTGCCCAGAGCTTGGATACAATGCTATATGAGATTCCAAACTCTCTGGCAATATCATTAATTCTGCAGCCTTCTTCAAGCTTTCCAATAATTCTTCCTCTATGAAATCATCTAGATCAGCGCTTCCCAAACTGTGGGCCGCAGCCACCTTGGGGGCCGTGAAATAATGAAAACAAATTTAAAATGCTTTAAGACTAAGTTGATTTTCTTTATTTTAAAAGAAACTTATTTAACTTTTATTATTTCTTTTTTGTTATTTTTTTATATTTTAATGAAAAAATTCACGCATTGGTGTTGGTTCACAAACTTTGCTTCCTGCGTATTTCGGCGCTTAATGAATATTAGTAAATATTGCTTATTCATGTTTCATTTCAAAGCAGTGGTTAATTGTATTTACTTCGAATGCTCTCCAGGGAAGCTCCAAATCTTCCTGTCCGTTTCATCACGCGTTCCTAATCAGGGACTGATGATATTGACTTTATATACATATCAAAACTCGTTTTATATTATCACTGTCATCCAAGCTAGTTTTCTGTTACCAATAAAAGTTTTTCGCATATACTTCACACATGAAAAAAAGCTTAAACAAGTTCGTGTGAGGAGATAGTAACTCTCTTGCAGTGGTAAACAACACCCCTCCCTAATAGACACTATACTGCAGAGGCAATAAAAACAAGTACTTTTATTATGCCAGTGAATAAGGTATGAGGAGTCTGTGTAATATATTTCTCAACAAATAGTGCAATTAGAGACAACTGGGATAAAAACACACTGATTAATGAATCACATGTCCCCTCATACAGAAACTATGCTGTATAGACTGAAACAAAACCATATGTTGCATGGGCAAACACAGCATCTAACTAAAAACTATTGTTATTAATTAGATGTGTGTGAGTTCGATTTCCCAAGGCAGCAATAAAATTCAACCGAATGTGTTAAAATTCGTAAAAGTATTAAAACTAAGTAATATATATATATACACATTGGTAAGGGGTTGCTATAGGATCAATGGTGGAGAAGTTCTACAGCGAATAGTGGGAGATCAGGGGAGAACCAGAGGTCATCCCTGGAAACTGTATAAAGAGGGTGTGAGTAGGGGAGTGAGAGGCAGGTTTTTTTCGTGCAGAGTTGTGAATGATTGGAATGCCTTGCCTGAGAGTGTGGTGTCTGCAAGGAGTTTGAATGTGTTTAAGACCCGGTATGATGAGATGTGTGTGAGATAAAAGGACCTCCTAGATGAGTCTTTGACTCCATGAGGTCTTGTTTAATAATAATAATAATAATAATAATAATAATAATAATAAAGTCACAAAAGAGAAAAATTTCCTAGCCCTAGGATTCCCTTATTCAGGTAATATTCACTAATTTCATGTTATCAGTCTGTGGTGTGCCAGTATCGGTAAGTGGTGATATTATTTGATCTATTCTACGTTATAAAATTTAACCCTGAGATGGATAAGTGGCTGATAAAAAAATAAAAATAAAAAATTCCCGCGAACAACCAGAAGAAGCAGAAACAGACTCAAAAAAAAAAGGACAGTATTTCATATTTTACCAGAACAGCCCGCATCGTCTTCAGAACCAAATGGTAAGAAGCAAAAAATTTAATATATGCATTTGATTTTTGCAATATTCACTGTGTATGTTTTGTATTGAATATAAATACAATAAATATTATAATAATATATCTCTCTATTAAGATTTTTTTTTTCGAGGGGGGCCATGAAATATTTTAATTTTTGCAAAGGGGACTCTGACATCCAGAAATTTGGGAAGCACTGATCTAGATGTCATACTTGCATGTCGTGTAATATTATAAGACATCCAAGTTTGCAGCTTTCTTTTTACAAAAAGAGATTTCTTCAACTCAGTTCGCTTGCTGCAGCTTTTTGCCCAGTTAAGTGCTACCATGTGTGATCCACTTTGCATGATTCAAAAATTTCAATTTGTGCCTGCTTTCTACTCAAAATCATCACAAGCTGATTCATCTGAATTTGCAATTGTAATCTTCTTTTGGATGGCAGTGTATTAAGAGTTAAAAGAAGGTAATCAAAATTATGCCGGCCTGGTTTTAGCATATCCCCTCTTTAGCCAGGAGGCTGCAGGTTCGAATCCTGCCAAGGGCATGGATGTTTGTGATTCTTTCACCTTCATACATACAACTACATAAATAAACACTCTCCCAAGATGTAGTGGGTGACCTTGGGAGAAACAAACCCAAACCTGCATGGGGAAGCTATAGGCTGAAAGGGAAAAAAAAAATTATGAAATTCATTTTATGTTCTTCCATGTACCTTAATGAATATCACTCCAATTTTCAGAATATGGGCTCAAATACAATGTGATATTCTATGTTTGTAAATGTCTTGAGGTGATGGATGAATTTCATCATCTGTTGAGAGTACGAGGGTAGTCTGAAAAGTTCTCGACCTAACTATGAAAAAACGAATTTATTTCAAAATTATTTTTACTTTTCAACATAATCTCCCTTAAGACTAATACATTTATTCCAGCGATGTTCCAGCTCCATTATCCCATCCCTGTAGTGGTTCTCAGTAAGTTCTGCAAAATACCCCTCTACATCTGCAATCACCTCTTGATTCGAAGAAAAACGCTGACCAGTGAGGAAGAATTTTAATTTTGAGAAGAGATAGAAATAGAAGTCAGAGAGAGCCAAATCTGGGGAATTGAGTGAATGTTCCAACAATTCATAGTGAAGATCCCTTAATTTTCCCATTGCCAAAAATACCTTTGTGGGTAGTTGCATTGTCCTGATTAAAGATGTTTTTTTCTTCTGCAAACTGGGTCTTTTCTCACAAATTTTTTCATCTAGTTTGGTTAAAAGATCAGAATAATATCCCCTGGTTATTGTTTTGCCCTTTTCAAGATAATAAACAAAATGCTTTTAGTATCCCAAAACATTGATGCCATACCTTTCCTACTGATGGAACCGACCTTGTCTTCTTTGGTGCTGAATAACTGGCTTCTGTCCACTGTTTTGACTGCTGTTTGGATTCTGGTGTGCAATGATGAATTCAATTCTTATCTATAGTAATAAATCGATGCACAAAATCAGTTTTATTCTTGTTAAAATGCTCCAAGCACTGTTCAGAGATTTTCATGCGAGTGCATTTTTGATCTTCTGTGAGCAAGTGTGGCACCTATCTTGCGCAAAGCTTTTTCATTTGCAATTTTTCATGCAAAATATATCCTACACATTCTTTTGAAATGCCTATAGTCTCAGCAATTTCACGCACTTTGACTTGCCGGTCATCCAATACCATATCATGCACTTGATCAATGATTTCTGGTGGTGTTACACTTTTTGGAAGGCCTTCATGTGGATATCGTCTTCAGGCTGCTAAGGCCATTTAAACTTATCAGCCCATTTCTTAATTGTTGAAAATGAAAGAGAAGAGTGCTCATAAACTTTTATGAACTTTGAATGAATTTCTTTTGCCGTTGAACTCTTACAAAAAATTTTATAACCGCATGAGACTCAATTTTATCCATTTCAAGGGATACAGACAACACTTTTGCTTCAGACAGCTGTATAAAACAAACTACTTGATAGAATGACTTGCAATTTCACATGGATGCTTATGACAAAAGTCCCAACTTACGAAAAAAAATGTTACCAATATTGTTGCCATCTATAGTCGAGGCCAAGAACTTTTCAGACCACCCTCATAGTATATTGGTCATTAAAAAAAAAATCCAAATCAGCAATTCAATAGCAACATTATAAAAGCAGTATGAAATGTCTGTGTACTTTTTATGCCATGCTTTGCAGGAGAGGAAGTAGAGAATAATAATTACCTAAAACCTTCATATGTACTCTCAAAGTTTAGCTAGGATATATATGGTTGTGTTACTACATAATGAGATTTGTCACTAGATGAAAACATAAGTTTCTCTGGCTTAGTGGTTCTTTAGGAAATTTTCAGTATTGAGACCACATAATAATGTAAATAGTTTAATTACACATAAGGAAAAAATAAGAAAAATTAAGCAATTATAACCCTACAAGTTTTGTAAGTCATCGCACATACATGATCAGGAGTACTAGTACAAAAACGTTTCACATAACAAAAGACTATAAACAATTAATTCACATATTTGATGTTATGATAACTTCACAACTGATATATACAAATAAGAACCAGAATAAGAATGTTAAATTCATTACTGTATGTGTTTTGGTGCATTGCTAGTTGTTGCTGTCACATTCTGTGGCATCACTCATGTCATATCTTAGGTCCGTGGCAGTAAGATTTTTAATGAAAGCAGACCATACTTGTTAAGATTAAGCTTTGATTTTTGTTTCATTGTGTGGGAATCCTATGTATTTGCGAGGCTTCATTAAACTTTCTTGTAGAACAATTAAAATTAATATATATGGTATTTTTTTGTCTGTTGGCCTACTACTTGATGGCCTGTGGTAGTTGTGTGGAATGCCAAGCCTGATTTATGCTGCCTTATTTTTTTGATGTCTTTTACATGTTCAGACATGTGGATCTCCCCTGATCGTCCTGTCTGGCCTATATAACAAATGTCATAAGAGCAATGAATCTCATAAATGCCTGGTTTTTTTCATAGGGGGTGATGTTGGAGGTCTTGGTGGATGTAAGAATCCGATTTTATGCAAAGGTATAAAAGCTACCTTGATGTTGTACTCATATAGCCACTTTGTTTGTAACATTCTTGATGTAAGACAAGGTGGCTACGTTGCTCCAAGCCTCACAAATGCTTAGGATTCCCACACAGTAACAAAAATCAAAGCTTAATCTTACAATGAAGTATGTTCTGCTTTCATTAAATATCTAACTGCCACAGACCTAGTATATGACATTCATGATGCTGCAGAATGTGACAACAACTAGTAGTGTTCCAACACAGTAATGAATTAACATTCTTATTGTGGTTTCTTATTTGTATGTATCAGTTGTGAAGTTATCATAACATCTAATATGTGAATTAATTGTTTATAGTCTTTTGCTAAAACTTTTTTGTACTAATATATGATGTAAATTTGAACTTATAAAACTTGTATGGTTATATATATATATATATATATATATATATTTTTTTTTTTTTTTTTAATGTGATCTTGATACCGAAAGCTTTCCAGAGATTTGTCACTTTCAGATATCTCAAAAATGACATAGAATATGTTTGTTATTAAGAAGTTTGTTTTCATTTTTCCTTTTCAGTATCGCCCAAGTCAGTGGAACTTCAGACAGGGAGAAACTGGTTATAGTGCTGCATCTATTCACATATGAAGTCCCATTACAATTCAGTGCTATGTGCAATAAAGTAGCATTTATTTTTCTTCAGCAGGAAGGCAGACATTCTTCAGAACTTCATAAGGACTTCCATGGCATCATCTGTAAAATGCTTGATTTTTTTTTGAATTACTAATTTCATAAACTTATTTATACTGTACAATTCTGAACATAATGGTATCTTTTTGGCATTGAACATGCTTTTTTTTTTTTTTTTTTTTTTTTAATGCTCTGGCAGCTTTAGGAAAAAATAATTTTAGCATGTCTTTGAAACTATTTTATGTGTACATCACTTCACTATTTCTTAAGATTTGTGAATATATCAGTGATCTCATAGCTATTGAATACTCTAAGAAGTTAATTTTATGCTCACTTGGATATATAATCACACAAAGACCATACATTGCCTTATGATTACTAGTAAAATGCTTACAAATTTCACAAACTTTTAAATGCCCTTAAGCTTGGCTTGTTGTCTGCCCCTGTTCTTATATATATATATATATATATAACATTTTTGTAAATATTTTTAAAAAAGCAGTTATGTGAAGCTTCCTTGGGAATTTTCAAGGAGGTTTATGTTGTATAAATTTTTGTACAGCTTTTTTCCTCAAGAGTCAGGAAAACTATTGTGATTGTCAGCATGAACAGTTTTAACTATGGCTTACCTTGTTAATGAATAGTTCTATTTTAGATATTGATTTGAATTTGTCTATTTTTGCAAGGAATTTGTAAGATAATCAACATTTTATATTATATGGAAGGAAAATGTGAACTCTTCCACAAAATGTACAGAATTGGTAATACAAAGTTTTAGTTTATACATTCCAAGTGATATATAAACCAAAACTGTGCTCTCTAGATGTATTATTATGACAGACAAATATTTTAATTTTATGGCATTTATAAATGTTAAGTTGGTTTATACTTATCAAGAAAGAAAGAAAAAAATAAATAAAATTATCACATTAATATTATTGCAGTCAAAGAAAAAAAACTGTTCAGAAGTTTAAATTGAAGCACAGCTTGTAAAGAATTTTATATATATGGATAATTTAAAGAAGTTATCACAGTTGAGCATCATTGCACGTCAAGAATTAATATAATTCTGTTAGTATTTAGATTTTGTTATAACTTAAATCTGCTAGTCAACATGTCTTATAAATCGGACAGTTAGATTGTAATTAATGAGATATCTGCTTAGTTTTCTGTAGAAACTTTACAGAATATTGCAGAAATATTACATTTTGAACTATTTACTTCTGAGGAGGGAATAAAGTAAAACATTCATATATTTTAAAAATTGCAGATTTATTTACCAAACAAAGCTGTACATTAGTAGTATATACATTAGTAGTATAGATTAATTTTTTTTTCATTAAACAGGTACTAGATTGCCTGATGATGTACACCATAAATTTAGATCATCATCACCTTTAGTTCATAACATTTGATTGAAACATAACGCACTAAATATGTCGACTTTTTAAAAACTGCAAGATGACAAAATTCAATTTGCTTAATTAGTTAGTTGTCCAAGCCGAAAATTATTTAATATTTGTATATAGTTATAATTCAACAATTTTAAGCTAATCGATAACTAGTTTTGAAAATCTAAAATTCAAGTCAGTTATAAAAAGTTGATTATTCACTTTGAGAGTAAATGATTTTTATTTCATGATATTTAATTCCTAGTCTGAGTTTAATAAAAACTTGAAAATTAGTTGTTAGAAAGCAAAACTTGGATTTTGTTAAAATTATTTTTTAAATTATATTTAGAGATACTTGGTAATGAAAAAGAAATATCATGCTGCAATGTAGCCCATGTACTGCACCCATCTATTTTCCTCCTCAGAATGTTGTTCTGATTATTTTTTTTCAGAGTTCAGAGGTTTTTTGTTTTATAAGTTTGTATAATATGCAATGAAATTGCTCTAGCCATGCAATGAATGAAGTCTTTAAAAAGAAAGTGTAAAAAGCTCATCTGAGTTAACACTCCATGTGAAACTTCTTTAGATAATGGCACTTAGCATGTTGCTCATTCACAATCATGTGATAAACCATTTGTTTTTGTTTCTGTGGATTTACAGGCATTATTGTGCCTTCAAATGTACGTAGTACTGCACTAAGTTATATAGATCTGATACAACATATTTACATCCTAACATGTTAGCATTTATTTCATAATTTTATTTTTCTTTAGTGTGGGGGGGAAGAAGCCTATTTTATTCAACGATGTTTTCTTTTGTGCTTGGGAATCTTGCATTTAAAATATGAAATTACATTGAATAGATTATTTACATCATTTTTAAATAACTTGAAAGTAGGCTTGGTGCAGTCAAATTTTATGTAATATAAAATAATTATAAATACAATATAGAGTAATTTTGTACTATATTATAAATTATCTAAACTTTTTTTTGAAAAGTAATAGTTTAATATGGCATTAAATGTAGTCATTAGGAGACCAAAATTGTGTAAATTGTGACTTATTTAAAATTAAAGCCAATCATTATTTTGCATTGTTTTCTCTGTAGTCTTGGCAGATGCATCAGTAAGAACAAACAGCTTTCCCATTTCTAACTTTCAAAGCAATTCTAAATCATAACACACAATAAAGAGTTTACTGGCTGATTAAGTTGTGAACTAGAACACTTTTAAAAACAAATTGTGCTGAGTTTCTTTTGTATGCATTTGACAGATTTTTTTGGGTCAGTGTGCATTTCTAATTAAATTTTTAATTATGTTATTATACTGACAATCCCATCTGCAAAAGATTAGAAAAATTTTATAGCCCATTAAAAATGGGCTATAAAATTTCTAGATCTAATAGAAATTAGATCATCTGGAAACCTTACTTTAGAGATCAAATATGAAACTTTTTTTTTCCTAGGCCATTTAGTCCTCTTGAATGCATGATGGTAATCTTCCACCAGAAAATAAATCATCTGTCACCTAAAGAGTTTTGCACACATCCATGCCAGCAGAGTGTTAGCCATGAAAGGCTAACAACTGGG
Source organism: Typopeltis vanoorti (assembly GCF_054136105.1). NCBI lineage: Eukaryota > Metazoa > Arthropoda > Arachnida > Uropygi > Thelyphonidae > Typopeltis > Typopeltis vanoorti. The sequence goes on along the minus strand of NC_143570.1, from coordinate 54,966,711 downwards.
AAGTGGAAATATCAACCCAACCAGTTAGGCTGACAACTGTTCAACATTTGTTAATGTTGCATAATGACATCGTGCTTCCCAGGTTCAGAAATGGATTTAGAGGTTAATGATGTTAGCAAGGCTGTTAGGATGCAGAAGGGCAAAGAGAAAGCTAATTGTTTTGATAGGAACTAATGATTTTAAAGGAGACAAGTATGTTATGAGGGAGGGCATGAAAGAATTACTGAAAGTAGCAAAACAAGATTGAGTGTGTTAAGATAGTGAGTCTGTTGCCACAGTGTGACAGAGGTGAGTTGAGAAGCAGGGCTGTGATTACAAATGAGTCAGTTTAGGTTATGCCTTTCGAACTCACTCCACAGTGATGTAGAGCTTTTTTTGAATGTGTGGATTGAGTTTAACAGACAAAAGGATGTGTACAAAAAGGTTTTGATCGAAAAAGTTTGATCGAATGGATTTAATGTTCAGAGTCTGGAAAAGTTCTGTTGAATGATGTGAGATTGGAAGTACAAAACTACTGAAACGAGAGCTATGAGAACTCCTGTCGAACAGATCTACAAATACCAGTCAGGTAAGTGATTGCAAAAATGTACGAGAAAAATGCCTAAGTTAGTAAGTACGGATAACCTACCAAAGCAGGATAATTGATTAAAAAACATAAGGATAACTGTGAGCCTAATGTGCTGTAAAATCAAGCATAACGTGAACCTTCCTATACATCAAGATATCTCTCCAGCTCGCTGCCTTACCTCCAGATCTCTCGCCTGACTTGCAGAAACCTGATCAGAGATCCAACTATCCAACCTCCAGGATTCAATTTACCTTAACATCTTGTGAGCCACCTAAACAGATTTAGTACCAGACAAGACTGCTCTGCCCACTAATTATATCTGTGAAGAATTTCATAGTCATCCTTTTGCATGTGTGACATTGTGCAGACTGTGCATCATACTGCTGAGGAACTTGCATTTACTCCCAAGATAGTGCCATCAGTTAACTGAACTATCAATCTGTGTATTTTGCTGATTACTTTCTTGTATTTTTACATATATGCTAAATAAATGCTAGTAGCATTTTAGAACAAGTTTTGGGTATTTGTTAATTCCTCTTGGCCAAAAGTTATTGGCATTAATAGGATAGAATGTGAGAGGTATAGTATTTATAGAGAGAAAAGAATGGGGAGGAGTATTGTTGATGATGAACTGCAGCCAAAAAAAAAAAAAAAAAGTAAGAGATCAGTGAAAATAGTGCATTTGAAGCCATCTGGTGCGAAATAGAAGCCACCAGGACTAAATATACAGCTGATTGCTTTTAATAGACTAGGAAATGTGAATGGCATGGATGGTATGCATTGATTTGAGATTTTGAGAAAGTACATCTATGCTCTTCCACTTTAAGATGACAGTCTGCTCACTGCAAGGAAGGTACATATTCCTCTACCCTTGAAGGTATCAATGTTGCCTAGCAAACATCCTCTCATTCTGTGAAGGCCAATGCACATTGCTGTTTTATATATACTTGAAGTCAAGATTCTCCTTCATCTGATAAAGCATCATTCTTGATATTTGTGGCAGATTGGAATTACTGTTGACTTCAGCAATCAGCTTGTTCATTGTGGGTTGCTCATTCCTGAAGAAAAATGCATGAATCTTTCAGCAAATGGCTCACTGAATGAAGTTGTCAAATATTGGTATTGAGTGCCTTGTACTAGATTTTCCGAGTTCAAGTTCCCATTGTGCCTGCTGTTTGGGTGTTGTCTTAAGCATGTGACCTCTTTTTATCAGTTTTCACACTGAAGATGGGTTTCTGTGAAACCAGGTAGCTTGCTCACCATTGCTATACTCTCTCTCTTTTGTGGTCTTGCTCGGGTTTGAAGCACAAAGCTTCAAACCCGGTCAAACATTCATCGTGTAAATATTCATCAAATTTGCTTTGACTGACTCATCATTGTTTTTCCATGAGAATTTCAAATAAAAAATATGGAGTCAATCAAAACTCCTGTCTTGTCTGATATACTGTTTGTTCTGATTTTCAAATTGTGGCATGACCACTGAGCAATGTAATTGGTCAAAATAATCAGCCAGTTTATTTAATTATTTATTGATTTTTGTGGTTTTTTAAATGTTCTGTTTAATATAAAAAAAGGATTAAACATGCTCATCATTTTATGTCTCAACTATATTTTAATTGCATCCTAAGAAGGGACTGTTTTCTTTTGGTGGAATTGGCCATTTTTCGTGAGAAAATGATTTCCTGCAATTTTAAAGTGAAACAGGATATATAGTAATTGCATCGGAGAATTTATAAACAAAGTGACCACATTGCTGTCAGATGGTGAGTTGTAACGTGGTCGTGACCTAGAAGTTGGCTAAATGTGTGGAATTTTCAGTTAAATGGAGGATATACACTATCCACCAATAATTGTTATTTATTGGGGTGCTTAAGGGTCAAAGCATATACACCCTCTGCCCAAAAAGAAACTGAAATTTTTGAGAATAGAAGAAACTAGTGGCGCAACCTGTGGTTTCTTTTTGTTGTCAAAAGCGGCAACCTTCCTTGGTGTGTCAACTGTTTATGACATTTGTTTCATTAAAAGCTGAGTTATAGTGCCAAGAGTGACAGTGTGTTTTGACGAACGGTCGCAAAATGAGTTGCAAACAGAGAGCTGCAATTGACTTTTGTGTTAAACTTGGTAAAAGTTTTACCGAAACGCATCAAATGCTTCAAAAAGCATCCGGTGATGAATGCTTATCCTGTACTCAAGTTTACGAGTGGTTTAAGCGATTTCAAAGTGGTCATGATACACTTGAGGACAACGAAAAGCCTGGCTGTCCAAAAACTGGACTGAGCAAAGTTAACATCCAAAAGGTGCATGATTTCATCAAAGAAAACCTGAAATTGTCCTTGAGATTGATCGAAGATGAACTGGGGATTCCAAAATCGACTGTTCACAACATTTTGACTGAGAGTTTGGGCCTTCGTAAATTGAATTCGCGATTTCTTCCCTACAAGTTGACCGACGACCAAAAAATGTATCGAATTGAACACCGCAAGGACCTCAATAAAATTGCTCATAAGTACTGACTTCCTTGAAACGATCGTTACTGGTGACGAAATGTGGTATTTTGAGTATGAGTCCGAAACAAAGCACCAGAGTGGAGACCACTAGAAGAGAGGTGGTCTCCACTCTGAAAAAAAAAGTCGCTTGGAGAAGTCAAAAGCAAAGACAATGCTGATTTGTTTCTACGATTCCAAGGGCATTATCCACAAAGAATTTGTTCCGCCTAGCCAAAGGTCAATGGTGATTTTTATCTTGAAGCGACTGATAGTGAGAATTCGTCGCGTATGGCATGAATATCGTGACGACCGACCTTTTGTCAAAACACACTGCCACTCTTGGCACTATAAGTCGTCTTCTAATGAAACAAATGTCATAAACAGTTGGCACAACACTAATGAAGGTTGATGCTTTCGACAACAAAAAGATACAACAGGTAGCACTACTAGTTTCTTCTATTTTCGAAAAGTTCAGTTTCTTTTTTGGACAGAGGGGCGTGACTGAGAGGCGACCTCCACATAACCTTTAAAGGAATGCAGAGAACTGATCAGGGCTTCTGACGTAATGTCCAATCCTCGCTTTCTCATGGTGCACCCTGTTAGGTATCTACCTTGATACTGAACGAACGAGAGCGGCTGACAATTTGGGATTTAGCCGACTGAATTGTATTCTTATTGGCTTAAACCAAAATAAGAAATGATGGTACAGCATGACAGAATTTCATGCTGGCTGGGGTGTTGCCCAGTTAAACAAGGCCCCCATTGTTTTCGCCAGGGCAACAGTGAAAAGTCAGCTACTGGAACAAATCCTAAAACTTACTCCACCTCAACATCACCAGAGTTCAAGATTGCTACTATCAACATAAGCTTGAATGGCAAAGAAATGGAGCTGGCTGAGGAATTGGATAAGTACCCGATCGACATAATAGGGGTGACTGAAACAAAAAAAAGACAAAAACTGGTGAGATCTTTCTAAGCAATAAATACAAAATGTTATATTCAGGCAATGACAATCAAGGAAAAGGAGTAGCCATACTATTCAAAACTAAATAGGAGACTAATCTTCTTGAATGGCAGGCAGTCTGAAGTAGAGCGATGTGGACAAATATGAGAATGGGGAACTGGACAATGAGACTTATTTGTGCCTATGGTCCCACAGAAGGTTCTACTAAGGTAGAAGTGGAAGAATTTTTTGAGGCTATAGAAAAAGCAACTGGCACAATGAAAAAGGAAAAGTTGGACCTTGTTGGGGATCTAAATACAGGATAGTAGGAAATGATTGTAAGACATACAAAAATATTTTGGGAAAGTTTGGAGAAAAGAGCAAAGCTAATAATAATGGCAAATACCTGTTGGATTTCTGCTCAGGACATGGACTGGTTATTACTAACACAATGTTCCAACATAAAAATGTGCATAAATTCACATGGAGAGAAGAGGCAAGGAATAAAAAAAAAATCTGGTCTCCTGCACCATTGGGAAAACATCACTATCAACAATAACATAGTTAATGAGATAGTGATGTTTTCCCACTGGTGCAGGAGACCAGAATGTAAAAAGATTTTGAAATTAGAAGTGATCACTATTTAGTCTTGAGCAAGATAAAATTGAATTTCATATTGAAAAGAACATGTAAGAAAGTTTTAAAGAGAATAAAAGTTGAGCAGCTCTCAGATGTAAACTAAAATACACAAATATTATTCAAGAAAAAATGAGAGTTTGAGAACAGGAACCAAACCTTGGAGATTCAGTGGCAAGCCTTGAAGAAAACACATTGATTCAGCCAGAGAGGCATGTGGTGAGGTGGTCGTCTGCAATGATAGAATAATCTTGGAGGATACATGAAGTCAGAGAAGCAGTGAAAGAAAAGAAGAAAGCATATCAAATGTTTCTGGCAAATAAGTCAGCTTGTGCTCTTAGAGAATACAGAGACAAATGTAAGAAAGCTAAACACTGTATAAAACTAGCTAAATCAAAGTCATGGGAAGACTTTGCTAAGAACATAGAAAATAAATATCAAGTTACTACTACTACTACTAATAATAATAATAATTAGTAGTAGTAGTAGTATAATAATAATTAGTAGTAGTAGCAGCAGCAGTAACACCTCCAAGGAGTCCGAAGACTCATCGCGGGAGGACACCCACTATACAACTGTCTCCATCACTACTACCAATCAACGCCATCTACTGCCCACCACCACAACTAGTATTTTTTGTTTGTAAATTGTGCATAAGTTCTGAATGGCCAATTTGTCTGTATGCAGGATGAAAAACCAGATTTTCCTCAAAAAATTGCTAAATGAAATAAGCAGTGATTAAAAAAAAAAAAACACTGACCAGGAATACATATACATACTTGATGTAGAAAAAGCCATCAAACGCCTGACATGTGAAAAGGCAACAGACTCAAGTATGGTGGTATAAAAGTCTAACACTCTGCACTACATAGTTCAGAAGGCCTGGACAGAGGGACGAATTCCAGATGATTGGAGTAGAGCTCTCATAGTATCTATATATAAAAAGTCTGAGTCTTCTTCCTGCCAGGTTGGCAGGAAGAAGACTCAGAGGAAGACCAATGTATAGGTGGACTGATACAGTAAAAAGTGCCTTAGAAGATAGAAATATAATTTCTGATAATGTTGACGTCTTGACAGGTAACAGACTTATCTGGAGAAAAATTGTAGATAGGAAGTTAATAATTTTTCATGTAGTACTATCATATCCTGTACATCCCCTTGTGTGTATATATATATATATATATGTGTGTGTGTGTGTATATATATATATATGTGTGTGTGTGTGTATATATACAGGGTGTTCGGGATAAATTTGACATATTTATAATTAATTATATTTTTCCATAAGTTACATGTATTAACACACACTTCTCTTCATTTAAAAGTTTGGACCCTTCTTCATTCATATACAAGATGTCAGAAAGGATGGATAGCTCGAACCCACCTGAATCATGGAAGAGAATAACTTGTATCATGATGATTCGTGCCCGCCATCAAAATAAGGATATTACGACTGCTGCCCAATGCTCCCTGAATACAGTAAAAACAATCAGGCATGAACTAGAGACTTGCAATGGTGACTACGAGGATGTAGCAAGAAGAAAGATCCCTAGCAGACGATCTGATTGCGTTCGTACAGCAGAATTCCTCGCAAATCTGCAGGAACAGGTGTTGAAGAACCCTGGCATTGGAATTCGGGCTTTGTTCGTGGAGTTGCTAACTGTAGTCAAGCCCTGGATAACAAGGGTAGCCAATGGTAGGCCGTATGTATGGCAGCAGGATTCGGCCCCTTGCCACACCTCTGGGAAAAGTCAAAAATGGTTGTCTGAAAATTTCTACGACTTCACCAGTCCAAATGTTTGGCCTCCAAACTCCCCAGACCTTAACCCCATGGATTATTTTGTATGGGGCGCAGTTGAAAAAGACACCAATCGCACTTCCAGTAATACAAAAGCCCAGTTAATGGATAAAATTAAAACAGTTTTTGCGGCCCTTCCCAGGGAGACTGTAGCATCAGCTTGTTCGAGGTTCCGAAGCAGAATTGAAGCTGTGATCGATGCTAATGGTGGTTATTTTGAGTAAATCTTGTTGATAGTATTGTAATTAACTCTGCCTGTAATGTTTTTTTGTCAATTCAT